>NW_028292572.1:8781106-8894898 GCF_029948245.1 Actinia tenebrosa | reverse complement strand
GCGTGCTTGGTATTATGATTCGTATTCTCGTTTATTGCTTTTCATCGCAGGTCATCCGGTACATGGATGCGTGTGTTTCGTTCACGGACCCAATCAGTGGTCTTGGTTCCTTCCTTTGTCAAGGGGGTGCTGTGTATAAGGTGCTGGTCCAGACGTGGTAATTCTAGATCGGACTCTTCATTCCTCTGAAATAAAAATTCGGCATTCCTTTTCTGCTATCTTGGCTTCAAATCTCAGTTTTTTTTTTGTTTTTGCTCTCTAGTTCAAGTCTAATCTTGCGCTTTTCCATGTCCGCTTCCAATTTTGCTATTTCTGCAGCTTGTTCGGCCATCATTTCTTCAATTCGCGTTTTTCTGTAGTGCCGTTTCTTCGAAGAGCTCAGCGCTTAGTTTCGACTTAGTAGACCCCATATGCGTAGGACTACGGTTATTGTCTCATTTCTCGTTTGTTGGCGACCTGGCGCCTGTCGTTCTTCTCGACATGTGGTGCTGTCTCAACGATCGCATGCGGCATAGCACACTTTGATATTATCTTTTGGCATGTCAGTGTGTTGTTTTACTCGTATAAAAGTTCTGTTTCACTTACATATCCTCGATGTAAACACTGTATTCATTTCTGTACAAATCCCATTGCAAGTTCTAATTTTCTTTAAATAATCAACAATTTTTTCGGCTTCGAAGCATCGTTTCACACGTCTCCACTTGGTTGACAGTCTTGAGCAGGTGGGGCGATAAATATCCCGCCATAGGAATGTCGTCTTTGTGTAATCCGTTCGGCTTTACGGCCTTCGAACTCTTTCATATGTGTTTCTTGTCTATAATTCTCTTACCTCTTCGGGATCCAAGATCCACTTCGCTCAGTTGTCTCCATATTCAGACTGGTCCTTTATCATGTTTTCAAGTTGTTTTTTTCGTAATTCGAGGATTCTTTCATGTTGTTACTCGATGGTCAAGTTCGGGTTTCTTCGGCATTTAGTCTTGTGTTTTCTTTCTCGATCAGTTTCGTGTCGAGTTTGACGATATGTCGAATTTGTGTAGTGGTTCTAGATTATCTCGAGGACTATAGTCAAGATGCGTGACGTTCAAGTTCTAGATTATATCAGTTTCATATTCAGAGTTCAGTCCAGTCAATGATTTCACAATTCCACGTTACAACAGGATTAATTTCACGAGTTCTTTCCACGATTCAGTTTTCACGATTTCAGGTTTTTTCACGAGGTTTTCACGTTTTCACGATTCGCTAGAATGACAATTGCAAAACCTTATATGAGAATATATTCCTGTCCAAGAAATTAACGGAATTCAATATTATAAGATACTTACACATATGTGCTGTGCCTGAAGATAAAATCATTCGAATTCCGGATTCATTTTTTTAAAAACAACAACTTGTCTACTCTTCCCTATATCAACTCTGTCCCATTCCCACGAGCTCCTTTTCTCTCTTCCACAGGGAACCCGGCTTCTATTCATGCATAGCTATAAACATTCATCTATTTTTTCTGTTTTTTTTTTTTTTTGTTTTTTGTGTTTTTGTTCTGACCAGACGAAAGTACAGCGTTATGAAAACCTAAAAGAAAACAAACTGAGGCTAGATTGATTGTCGAGTGAAATAAATCCCTGACATGCAGAGAGAGAAGTCGTGCAGGGATATCTGAAGGATGAGCACAAAATTAACAGATGCTAGAAAATCGAATATCGATATACGCGTTGGTGTTGTATGATAAAGATGCAGTAACAACAGCAATCGACTGTCTGGCACTGCGACACAGCAAAAATACAACAGGAAAACCCATTAATTACTGAGGGGAAAGACGCTTCTCCTAATGAATACAAATAACAGGCTTCTAGCAATTAACTCTAGCTACAAAATGCGTAATATTTGCCGACGAAATGAAGAGACGTCCTTCCTTAATAGCGTTTCTGTCATCAAACTTAAAGCATCTAAAGCCACTGAAACCTTTTATCTTAGAAAGCAATTTCAAAGAAATTCTCAATCACATTCGATGCACTTTTAGACCAAACTGTATTTGAGAAACAAAATGTAAAATGTCTAGGAATTATGCAAAAGAGGCCAGGGAGATTTGGCGACTGGACTTTTAGGTAAACAGGAAAGAATGCGCAACATGAATTCTGTAGTCATTGAACTGCACTGAAAGTGTAGTTTAAAATAATGTCCTAAATGAATGGATAGATATTTGACTACAGGACATTTTTATTTATCCATATGCGAAGAAGAAAAATCATTTTAGTTTTACAATTTAGCTCTTTTTAATAACAAAGTAATATATTATTCAAACTACACATTTCATTAAATAAGTCGGATAAATCTGAATTTGGAAATAGTACTTATCTAAATTTACTGACAAATCTCTTGGAAAGTTTAAAGCTAAGCTGCTTGTAGAATAAAGAGTTGGACGTATTTGTCAGACGACTATAATTCCTGTAAGTTTTCTGCAGCTGTTGATAGGTGTCGGGTTCATTAGGCCAGCAGACCTGCATGCATCCGTGATTAAGTTTGACCTTTCATTACTTTTTACAGGCTTTTAGTAAAGTATACAGGTACAAGAATTATGTATGAAGCACAATTAATAAATGGGTGTAAGATTACGCAAGTCCTGTTATTTTTAACGCAAAAGAAAAACCTGTGAAAGGCGATACAAGGCTAATTTTTTCAAATGTGTGAAGTCGAAAATTCTCCATGTTTTTTTTTTCGACCAATAACAGCCATCTTAATTTAACAATTTGGCTTCACGCAAAAGCCCTAACCATTTTTGGGTTGTTTCAAGGCGGCAAACTGCGTCGGCTTTTGGAACACGAGTCCATATAGAGGACATTAGCTCTTTAACATTCTCTTTGATATCTCGCAGATGTATATAGAACCCAAATGCGCAATTATTTTTTAAAGAACTTTGCGTCTCTGATTAAAATGGATGAACAGCCGGGTGCTTTAGAGACGCCCTTTTTTCGAGATGTAGTTATGAATTTCACGATTCATTTGGGACACTTTAACGCGTGGAACCCTGCAATCACTGAAGAGACACTGACTAATATCTAAAAAAACATTCCAATGAATTCTTTCAGGGCCATTTTTGCGAGAAATATCTCAGTTGATCAAATAAAGCAATTAAAGATTGCGGAAACAGTCGTATTTGTTCTTTCGATGACAAACATCGTGAAAGTAAGAGTATTTTTTTTTACCTAAATACCAAAGCCCCCCATGATGCCATTACATTAGTCAGCGATGGCAGATAAGTTTCCATGGCAACCTAAGGTGTTTAGAAGCGATGAATGAAGATGGATAGAGTTGAAGGCAGGGAGTATAGGAAATGGGTTATTGCTGATGTAGTTGATTTTTAAGAGCATCCTTGTTAAGGGTACCTACTGCTGAGACGTGCACCGGGAGGCTTGCGCCTTTTTAAGAAGCGGTTTACTTAGAACTTGAGATTTTCATCGTTTTAGGAAAAATGTTAAGGAGAGAGAATGAAAGTGTGCTGCGTTTGATTGCGTTTTTCCCCGTTATAAGTGAATATACTTCAGTGCTATTTTCCATCGAACCGGGCGATTAATTATTTACGGAATCAACACTGTTCAACTATTTTTTCGGAAAGAAAGAAAGAAAGAAAGAAAGAAAGAAAGAAAGAAAGAAAGAAAGAAAGAAAAAGAGAGAGAGAGAGAGAAAGAATAAGAAATTTAAATGTTGATGACAAGCACGTCCACCTAACGACTCTAAAGACAAAGGCTGCTACGAGAATAAAAAACAAATATAATAAAGCTCAAAATTTGTCTGAAAGGTACTCCCAAATAATTCCAAATTCATAATTTTGATAAAATCAATTTTACCTTAACCTAAGCCCCCACTGAAATGATGCCATACTCAACCAATACCCAATACTTGGTTATTTCATTAAATCCACTATCGCATGGAAATTATCGGTTAATGTTGTCTGAGATCTTCAACTGTAGACATTAGTACCAGACTGAGGGTACTTTACTGTCTCATTCCTCCAGGACGCCGAAACTTCGACTCCATCAGAAACACAGATTAGTCTTGAAGCTGAAAGGAAAGATGGGCAGTAAACATATTATTTGTATTCGTAATAATAAAATTGAAAACGTGCTTTATTTCGAAAGGAGTGTTTGCTGTAAACGATGTAGACATCTTTGGTCAGTTGTAATATGAAAAGAGTCGTGTAGACTTAATCAGCCAATTCTTGTGGCACTTATGTGTCAAAAATATTCCTAAGTAACTTTCTTACTGCTAATTGAAACAATACGTACTAAGGTAAATTTTCTGCCTATTTTTTCAAATATGATGATAATTAAAATACGTCTGAAAGCTTCGTACAATTTAACTTAAATTAATGAAATACCAAGATGTTGCGAAAAATAGTTTCTTTTTGTCTAAATAGATATGACTAGCTAAAAACTAGTGTGAGCTGCGTCGGTGTTTCTAAAGAAACAGTAATGATAAAAAGGTAAATTATACACCGTGAAAAGATGAAAAAACTCTTTTACTCCGACGAAGGACTAGCGTCCGAAACGTCAGTAAGTTTTTTCATCTTTTCACGGTGTATGATTTACCTTTTATCATTACCATTTTTGTCTAAATAGGAGGGTCATAAATTTCTCACTGCATGAAAAAGGGAGAGTTTCAACAATTTTAAGTTAAGTGCGATTCCCCCAACCCTCCCCCCTCCCCACAAAATATCAGCGTACCTTCCCTTAAGGATTTTATTTCATCGAAAATTAGAAATAAGAAAACTTGCAATTTTAAACAGGTTACTTCAAATAAATTTGAATAAGCAGGTGAGACTTCAACCCACAACAAGCCAAAAATGCAACTCTTTAGGATGTTTTGTCTAGGAAAGCTAGTTAATGATTTTCTTTTACTTAGCTGTCCGAAAACAATAGCTTACAATTTGTTTCTTAAGGAAAACCCATCGAGCAACAAAAACCTCTTACTCTATACTCTTAAGGAAAAAGCTGTCTTCTCACAAGAACAGAATGTTAAATTCAGTGATTCTAGTACATATTTCTTGTTATCATTGTTCAATATCTTATTAGTTTTCGTTTCTAGATTTTATTGAAATTTTTTAATGATTTTTTCTTTTTGGAAACCGAAGTCCTTGTATTGTGATTGTTTAATATAATTTTCTTTAATGATTCCAGTTCATCTTATATCACAACCACCCGAGGTTATAATTTCCAAACTGACAAAGAGCCTAGGGTAAATTTTTATCACGCGCCAAATTGATCTACCTTTGATGCCTGTCGAAAGTTTGGATGTTATTTGGCATTATCTTTCTCTTGGGTGTAGCGTAACATGTTCTCATTTCAGACCACATGTCATTCCCTTGAGAATAAGATTCTTCGTTTTAGTTGCATCCATATTCGTGTGTTTTCTCGTGCGCCGTCGTTAAACAAAGAAATGATACTCAAGGGAATGACACCTGGTCTGAAATGGGAAAACATTACACCCAAGCTAGAGGTCTATTCCTCCAAGCACACTCAATGGTATTTGGAAACACATCAGGGAATTATTTATTTTTGATTAGAACGAGGTGAAAAGGAGAATGCTGATTATTGGCAAGAGTAGGCATACTTTCTAGAGTTGTAAAGAGTAAATGATATGGAGTTAAACATGTAATAAGCACTAGGACTCTTCACCACGTGCTGTTACGCCCATTTACCCTTACTAAGACTTTGATCAAAGAAATGTAAAGAAATGAATGATTTATAAGAGTCAAGAGGCGTGAAAATTGCAAAAAACTTTATACAAATCTCCACGTGGTGTGGCACGCCCTCTGTCCATAGTTAGGCTCTATTCAAGTCAATTATTTCTAAAATTACTGAATGAAACTTGGACGCTGTTACATATAGATATTCATACACTTCTCCACGTGTTTCCACGCCCCGCAGTTAGAAATTTTATAGCGTAGTATAGTAATTTTTTAACCTTTATAATGTATTTGAATCCACCCTCATTCTCTACCTCGTTCTTGTACACTCTATTACCTAAGACAAACTTAACAAACGACAGTCTGATCTTATTTCTTGTAACACGATTAATGCATAGCGTTAATGATGTAAACTAACACAAAACAGGTTTGATTGGTTCTGCTGGAGGGTACGTTATTACCTCGGCACAGCTTAATTAAACGAATCCAATTTAAACCATTCAACTCGAAATCATGAAAACTAATATATATTTTTTCTGAAGCATTCCGCTGTCAACTTCGGAAGAAAGGCTCGCACCAAGGAGGTAAAAAATAGATTCTAAATTCATTCTTTTTACTGAACCTTTTCCTGCTTCCACATCCTTTGACGCAAATAGTAGACACTTAGTCTTGACAGGCGTATATGTGAGACATACAAAATGCCCACGGCTCTCCGACTCAGTCACGTGACATTAAGTTGATTTTATCACGCGCACATCACGTGGACAATACCACCTCACACATGCGCAGAAAAGACTAGCCGCACACAACACGTGAACTTCACGAACGTCTCGCACATGCGCATACTTGTTTTTTGACTCTCATTTTCAAATCGTCACGCGCACATGATAAGACAAATCTCACGCATGCGTAATAGGTCTTTCCTGTTATTGAGTTTAGTGTCTAAGAACATGATGTATGAAGTACTCCTACGCCAGAGGCTTTATTTTAAAGGACTCGAGGATAATCATAAGCCCGGAAAGAAACGCCAAATTCAGAATTTTGAAAGGCTCAGGTTATTGATAGAACACACTTCAGATTTCAAACGATATGACCTAAAGCTTTGTTTGAAAGGTCAAAGACAAACAGCGATGAAAAGAAGACCTCTTGCTCATCATGTTTTCATAAAATCTCATTTTTCTTTTTTTTGTCTTCCTTTTTAAATGAATTGGCGTCTTTATTTGCTGTTTTAAAATATCAGTTTTAATCAATGTCCTAAATAAATAAGAAACCAAATTTCAATCGCCAGAAATTTTAGCTCTTACTTTGCCCAATGGTTTAGGCCCGCGATCGCGATCGCGATGCCTAGCGGTGTGCTATCATTACCTCAGTTTCAGCATTTGATCAAAATCATGCTAACATCAAAAAAGGCGACTGTAACAATGCTAAATACACCTAGGACACACGAAAAATCCAAGATTTCCCCCCATAGAAATCCAAAACCAATTTCTAGATTTTATTTCTTCTTCCCCAGTCCTTCAAGTCTTAGGATAGCGTCGATAAGGAGCTGTTTTTTAGCGCGCTTCGAGCGAAATCTTCATTTCTTAATTTTAATAATATCAGTGCCAAAGTAATATATGAAATACGAGATAAGATTAGATTATTAGATGTCGAAGGGGGAAAAAAATTAATCGCGCAGCTTCTTTTGTCACTCGGAAATACCCTAGCCTGAAAGTGATTAAATCGAGGTAGGAAATAAAAGACAGAGATTTGATAGATACAACAGAGCGAGACAGCCAGGGGTTTGTATTTACAGTATTACTTAGCGCCTACTTGGTGTTGAAAATTAGAATCCCATCTTCCTTACCGTGACCAAAATCAATATTAGTTATGGCAAATTAAGCTAAATAACTTCCTTTCCCTTTTTCTTTTTTGATGGATGGAATAAAGATTATTGAAAAAAAAAAAAAAAACTCCCTGAAACGAAGCTCCTTTGATCACTTTAAAGAACGACACTTATTTTATTTATTTTACCATCCCATTAAAACATCAAGATGTATATTTTTGATATCTTGTTCTATTTTGATTTGATTACCAGCCGTTTCGTTCCTTTCTTCTAGGATCGCGAGTAATAAGCGCTTGTCAGGGTTTGCGGTCAGCCGTCCTTGGGGTTGCGGTAGGGAGTAGTCAGTTCTCGTCAAGAAAACATGTACATCTCTTCTTTTTTTTAGCCTTTAGCTTTATTTTTAAAGCATCAAAAATTTCTTTTCCATTAGGGTAGCTCTTGGAATGGAAATCAATTATTGAAACCCATTTCCATAAATTGTGGTCGGCGTCCACAACATGTTTCGTCTTATTCACAGCGCGAATAAAAGAGTCGTTTTGTTTTGATGATTAATATCTCAAATTGTGTATAATGGAAATTATAGACTAATGTTGTTTTTTTTTCCTCTATTTTTATCAAAGATCAAATTGTCCCATCTCTTGGCTCCTCCCTGAACTGCTCTCCTAACTCTGATCCAGAATACATACCACGTTTTTCCAGAAAAGTCTTCGTTGGAGGGCTCCCTCCTGACATTGATGAAGGTACGTCTGTCCTGCTAGATTTGGAAAGGATATGGTAATGGTAGGGGTGGGGTGGGGTGGGGTGGGTAGAAGGCTGTAGACGGTTTTTAAAGCAATTAAAATCGTGTTGCCGGGTCCCGTTAACTAAGTTTATTTTCATGACAAAACAAATAAACTGTAAACTGTAAAGCATTATTCAAATTTAATGCGGATACCCTGAAGCAATCTCTGCATTTTCAGCACTCGATGATCTAAATCAGGGCACGGCTAACTCACAAATTGAACCCTGAAACAACCTCTGGGCTGATCATAGTCAGGAAACGGCTAATTCACAGATCGAATTGGAATTTAGCGTGTTGGGTTTTGCGGAGAGAGGAAAGCTGAAGAACGCATTCCTTCAACGGCGTTTTTATAGTTTTAAGATTTATATATTTGTATGGCATGAGCCACTTCCAGTAAAATCGTGCGTACTGATTGGCTAATACGTTTTTTCAGTAATTCACGCTTTATATTTTCCTATAAGTTATATCTTTAAAGAGGCTCGAAAATAATTTCTCATCTTTTTGCACGTCCTCCCGTCCTCTCCCCTGCTAAATTGATGCCCTACACATAGTTCAATTTGATCAAATCTTTAATCAACTTAAGCTCCCAAGCAATCACTATCGATGTAAAAAAAATCGTGCAACTAAATAGGCTATGTTAATGCATTATGGCTTAAAGACAATTTGATTCACATTTCCCCGGCTTTAAGATGCCTTGCCCTAATCAACCCTTAGCGCATTGCTATTTTATTCCCTATATAGTCCCCTAATAGCATGAAATTGGTTTAACTGTAGACGATATGTCTCGGGGTCTTAAGTAACCCACTCCACCACCACCGCACTCTGATCGACTAACTTCATTATCTGTGTCTATCATCCAGACGAGATCCACGCAAGCTTTTGTAGGTTTGGAAGTTTGACAGTCGACTGGCCACACAAAGCCGAAAGCAAATCCTACTTTCCTCCCAAAGGTAGAAAATATGCCCTTCACTATTTTTATCAAGGATTTTGGTTCAGTTAATCCACTAGAGTCTAGACGCTGACCCCTGTTTTCTATTTATTCTGCCATAGGATATGCCTTTCTGCTGTACTTGGAGGAAATTTCGGTACAGAAGCTGATAGGCGCGTGTTTCCGTCAGGACGATAAACTGTACTTATGTGTATCTAGCCCAACCATTAAGGATAAGCCGGTAAGTAGTCTAAATGGATGGACTTCCGACAGGGCTGACAGCAATTAAGATAGCTAAGATTACCTTGCGGATCGGCTATTTTTGCTCTGGTCTACGCGCCCTTGAGCCCTTGAAAGATGAACTCGTCGTTTAAAGGAAAAGAATTAGAAAATTTAACCTGTCTAGGGCTTCTCTTCAAAAAAAAAAAAAACAAAAAACAAAAAACAATCTAAGGTATATTGAGCACAGTTGTTTAGTAATAATAAGATTCTCAGAACGTAAAACGCCTTCTCCTTCTCCCGATAATGATGCGCTGGAATAAAACAAACTTTATCTCTTACAAAAGTAAACGAGTTGCTTTCAAATTGATAAAATGACAGCTACGCAAAACGATAGTGATAACTAAACCTTTTTGGTGTTAGACGTTAGACTTTAGTGTCTCAGTAGTCACAGATAAACACAGCCATTCTTATAGAACATAGAGTGATTTTTATTAACCCTTGAAACAAAATTTAGCTATTAACTTCTATTAGAGTGACCACAGTAAATCCGTGAAACACGAATTACTAAATAGTACAAAATAGTGCTAATTAAACAATAGAAAACAATGGAATTTGCATGAAATTGTGCTATTTAGTATTACTAAAGTTTCACGGATTTACTGTGGTGACTCTAACGCATATTGTGTAATAGCGGTTATTAGTGAGACAACTAAGTATTACAGTAAAAGGTTATACGCTAACATTTATTTCATGGGTTTATGCAAATCTTTCTATTGACATAGGTATTAGTAAGTAATGATAATCTTGATGTGCAATCGCGTTAACGGTAGTGGAAGTAAGTTAATGTGCTGCGCATGCGCGTAATGACATTTGTGATAGAAATTTTGAGCATGCGCATGCGTACTAATGGCATTGGAGAATCTTGGAGAGCATGCGTGTCAATAATATGGGCACTGAATGGACCCTTTTAGCTTCGTATGGAAATTGCCCATTTCAGATTACCTGACATTCCCTTGAGAATTGTTCTTTTATTGCGAACATGTTAAAAGATTTACACATGAAAGAATCAACTCACAAGAGTGGCATCACGTGGTCTGAAATGTGCACAACAAACAACGAAGCTAAGAGGTCTATTTGAAGAGATGTGGCTTAGCGTTAAACTAGGCTGCCACAGGCAACCCAGTGATTTTTATGCATGCGCACTTGTAGAAGATACAAATTTCATTCAAGTAATCATGCAATGACGCAAATTTTGTCTTGGTTTTTTCCCAGGTCCAGATCCGTCCATGGAATCTCTCTGATGCAGACTTTGTAATGGATGGTTCCCAGGCCCTTGATCCAAGGAAGACAATCTTTGTTGGAGGCGTGCCTCGTCCTTTGCGTGCCATCGAACTGGCTATGATTATGGACAGACTTTACGGAGGGGTTTGCTACGCCGGTATAGATGTGGACCCTGAGCTCAAGTATCCTAAGGGTAAGCCAAATATAAGTCAATAACGCTGTTCTCCTTGGAAGACAAATTGTCGCGCCCTTTTCAACCCTCTCTTCTCTATCGACAAAGATTACAATGCCTTTGCTGTTTATTTTCTTAATAGGTGCCGGTCGTGTTGCGTTTTCCAACCAGCAGAGTTACATCGCAGCCATAAGCGCACGTTTTGTGCAGCTACAACACGGGGATATTGACAAGCGGGTAAGTCACACTAGAGAGAAATCAAAAAACAAACCTCTAACAAACTCCAAATATTTGTTGAAACTGATCAGTGTTCTTTCAAAACTAAAAGTCTATGGCACTTGAAAACTTTAGTCGTTCTTATACAAGACGCAAAATCTCATCACCATGATAGAATGTCTCAGTGGTGTTGAGACGGATTCGGATTTTCACGCCGACTTTCCAAACATGCGCAATCCTTACACTACACAAGTAACCTAAGCGCTTTTACTCAAGTTTTGATTTATAACTTTTTATTAAGGTTGAAGTTAAGCCGTACGTCCTTGACGACCAGTTGTGCGACGAATGCCACGGTGCAAGATGTGCTGGTAAATTTGCGCCGTTCTTCTGCGCAAACGTCACATGCCTACAGTACTACTGTGAACAGTGTTGGGCGATCATCCACTCAAGAGCTGGGCGTGAATTCCACAAGCCCTTGGTCAAAGAGGGCGCGGACAGACCAAGGACTGTTTCATTCAGATGGTAATGGTATACCTAACCAAAGAACGTACTTGAGGCCTGGAGATAATTTAAGTGATTGAAGATAGAAAACCACGCTAGAATATGTCTTAATTCTACCCTACTCTGTGTACCGGAAGAAACATCTCATCGCTCAAGCAGGCCGCATCTTCAGAACCTAATGAACCCCGTACAACGTCTGCAAGAGCAAGACTGTCTTTTCAGCGTGCGCAAGTAAATAGATTTCTTAGATTTAACTTTGCATAGATTTTAGTACTTTGTAAATAACCCTGGTAGGAAAACCATGGGGATGGATTTGTAGAATTTAGCTCAATCATGCTCCCTTGCTTCAATAGCTTAACTACCCCTCTCTTAATCCTTGTAGATAATAGAGGCGAAAAAACCCCAATGAATCGTTGCCATAGTAACGCATAAGAAATGTTTTTAGACAACTTGTAGTTTCCTAATGTTTGTAGCACATCGTTTATAGGCATGTAGGACATACGTATATGTTATATATATACTTTTAGATGAAAACTAGAGTAGTTTTTATTAGAATTGTTTTATTGAAGGGCAACATCTTGACTTGAATGGAATTGGGTATCATTCTCTCACATAGTGGTTCACTGTGGATGGATGATAACTAGGACCACTTGGCATTGCATGTTTGCTCACTTTTGACCATGTGTCATTCCCTTGATTATTATGTATTTTTTCCACCCTTAATTCTCAAAAACATAGATGAGACACAAACGAATCTTATTCCTAGTGGAATGACGAATGACATGTGGTCAGAAGTGGAAAAACATAACATCCAAACTGAATGGATCTATGTACCAAGATGTTGGTCATTTGAGAAAACATAAGACGTGGTTTAGATACAAAATGAATTGGCATAACCCTCATAGGCCTCAATGGAAAGAAAGAGTGGTTGAAATACGGAGACAGATAAAGCAGGTTAGCCTAGAATTCACTGGGCTGCCTTACTCCTCAAATACTTGCAGGGTACTTTGAGGTACAACAATCCCCCCTCTTACTAAAGAGGTTTTCAGATTCCCAATCTTTCTGAAATAATCATATAATTTCTTATTTGATAAAAGAGAATTTACAGGTTCAATTTTTAGTCCAGTCGAAATGAAATCATTTTCTAGAAGAAGCAGCAGTTTAACCTTTTTTAGCAGGGAATGCAGTGTCGTACATATAGTGAATTAACACAAGTAGAGCCTGCAACTACGTAACCTACAGCCTTTTGGCTTCAAGAGTGAGTCGTGGGTACGAAGTTGCACCAACCTGATCCTTTGAGAGGTGACAGTCATTTATAGAACTCACAAGTGAAACTAAGTGTACTAGGTAGTGGAGAGAATCTTTTTTGATTATCGCGATTGGTTTTCTTGTCATCAACAGAGGAAATAACAGACTTGTAATAAGAATTCATAAGTTTCATTGATATTTTATTGAAGTCTTAAGATTTCCATTTCTGAATTACATGAAAGTATTTTTTTCTGAAGGCATAAATATTCAATTTTTGCAAGGTTTATTTTTTGCATGGCAGCCTAACTGGTCAGTTTTGTGCAATCATGACTTCAAAGGCAACTGTATTGATACAATAAGGTTTCACAGTTTGTAAGCTAGTAGCAAAGCTAACGTGAAAGTTAAGTGTTTTGGAACATTTAAGACTGCAAATTTTGGCTGTCTGCTCTGCTGTACTTTTCAAACAATGACTTGTTTGATGCTTTGTAAGTGGAGATCTTGCACTGGTAAAAGTTGCTATGGTTACCTCTATGGTTACTATGGTTACCAAGGGAAACAAGATGTTGTCATGGTAACCTCTTCAGGTTACCAAGGAAACTGTCCTAGTTACATCATGTTACCATAACGATGTGAAACCTGACATGGCTACATCATGTGGTGCACCTTTCAAGGTTCTCCTGACACACCCAAGGCTGCTATGGTAACCATTTCAGGTAACCAGCCTCTTTACCAGTACTGTCGCAACTTGATACTGGCTAAAATAAGTCAAGGCATCAAACTCTTTATTGCCAACATCAATCTTGCATTTCGACAACTGCAGACTATAATATTGTTCCATTGTCCATGTTCTGCAATCTGCTAGGCTCATTTCCTTTCGAACAGCAACATATAAATTTCATCAAAGCTGAACAGGAGATTCATAAAAATCAACTGCCCACCATTAAATATAATTATGTATATATGCAGTGGTGCACGCAAGGTGGTTATACGTCCCATTTGGGTGTCGGTAATCAGTCATTAAGATCAAAATAATATCATTATCAATAACAATAGCTATTAGCATATCGCCGCAACTAATCAAGTTTGTTGATGAACTCTTATACATAGAACAAAGAATTAGATTTGCAAATGGTCTGTTGAAATTTTAAGAATATTCTTCTTATCATCAATATCATTAATATTAACCTTTTGCTTTTTATAGATTTTATATTTACTAAGAATTCAAATAATATATTACTCAAGTTTTAATTTTGGAAATATCTAGAATAAATAGTACATAGTACTCGTAGTTTAGATAAATAAATCAAGGAATTGTGGAACTGAAGTAAACATGAGCTAAAAATTTTCATCCTCAATGCAGAGCTGAATTCATAATACAAAGTTGAGAATATTTTGTGATAAGTCATTAAATAAATTTTCTTTAAAGCTTTTTAATGAAATGGTAGGGTACAGGGAGTATTTTTTTCTTTTTTGAGAAACGTTTTAGATAGACAAATTCATGTCAATAGAATTACATTTTTGTGAAAAAAAACTTTAGTAAATTTTTCATCATATTTTTCAAAAATACCTAATATTAGCATTTTATCATTTCTATTTTATATCTGCATGTTGATCATTAAACTATTTTTTTAGCTTAAAAAAAAACCTGAACTAAAAATTCTCTTATCGATATATTTTTGTGCTCAGTAGAGAATGATAATTTTTAGCCATAATTGCTGGTTCCAACTTTTCCAGGGAGGTGTTCATTATGATATCACTAAAAACAAACAAAAATATAATTATAACCAAATAACTTTTATAAAATTAATGTTTCATCATTTTTTCGAGACAGACTTAGGTTTGTAAAAGACATATTATTTATTTTCATAAAACTGATCAAAATTTTAAATTCTTTGCCTATACACAATTTACTTTGTCAAATAAAAGCCAAACTCCAAATATGAATTAAAATGAGAAAGACTCACCCTTGTTTATCATTTTCTGGCATTAATTTGGTAGATTAGGATTCATATTTTGGATTATTTGTTTCAAATTTAATGTAATATTATTCTCTCTAGAAATGTGTGGAATTTAGAGTTTAAAACAAGTCAATTTGTTTATAAGCCAAGTAAACTATTATTTGAGTTTACTGTCATTTCTATTGAAATTTCATTAGATAAGGAGTCAAATCAAAGTCTACACACTGTGTTAAGCACTAAATGTGGCAAGAGAAACTGTGCATGTGTTTTGTGTGCGGTTATAAAGCACGCAGGGATTGACAGAACATAAAAGAGGTGTTGAGAAAAGCAGGCTGCATAGTGGAGTGCTTCTCAACTCTTCTCGAGTTTTCACAGGATTGTGCTATCAAAACATCCATAGAACATGTACTTCACTAAGTTGCAGATCATGCAGCTTTATTTGACTCTTTAAACCAGAGGTTTCATTAGAAATGGCCATAAATTAACTTTAAATTTTAGCCATTACTTAGAAATTAGAAAAAAAAACATTTATTAATTCAAACCCTATGCATATCACAATTTTGTTACAAAAAAAAACAATCAAATATTTTGCTTTCCATATTTTTTTTTCACCACAGGTAATAATAATTATTAAATATTATATTTTGATAATATTTTAGCTACTGGTAAAATACAACCATGGCTAACATGATGTGTTCATGTTATTTGAATTGTGAGCTTTCTGAATAAAATTTTACACACAGGTAGTGAAACTGGTCGTTAATAATCATGATAACATCCACAGACGTGATGACACTAAGAATGAGAATAATATGTCACATTCACTACTTCATTTTGTGATTTTCGAGAAACATTAGCTTAATGAAGATATCAAAAAAGATATCCATTGCTTCCCATTTATTCAAAATTTTTTATGTTATAATTCTTAGTGTCATCACTACTGAAGAAAAAAAAAACAAGATCTGCTTGGTTTTAAATCAGACTTAATCATCAGATACTATTTTACTACTAATGAGAAAGGTTCTTTACAGCATATATATGTTTTGCAGGTAAAAATAAGATCTTTTTTCAGGATTCAATTCAAAATCAAGTCTAGAAGTACTTGCCATTAAGAGACGCAAGTTAGAGCAATCAACCCTAGCCTTTACAGTCATTTTAAAGTTTATGTTTGGTGGCTCAAAAAAATGTACTTGTCTAGGTAAAAAATGTATCATATTGCTAGAACTGGTTCGATCAGTCGATAACGAGAAACAAATGCCAATTTTTTGTCATTGACTTTGTAAAAAAATTGCAAACTTAATTACTAATTATTTCATTTTAATATACTTGTACATTTGTTACCATTAGTTATTTAGATATTTGTCTGAAAGATTTTCTTGTTTATACAGAAATTATATTTTTGATTATTTTTTGATTCATTTGATTGAGTAACTATCCTTAGACAAATAAATAATTCTGGGTTCCAAAGACAAAAGAATTGGTTAAAAAGCTCTGTTTCCAATCTGTACCATGTACAAATTGCAGAGCCATGGTTTTGATCAAAGTGATGATTGAATTCTGAGACTCCATGGATTTTGTGGCAACATATTCATTTGTTACCCGTAGTAATGTACCTTGCTTATTCATCAGTCCACTGGTCACACATAAATCATTCGAGCGAGAAGCAAGTAGTTTCAAAGAATTATTGGAATTTGAACCTTGCAGCAGCCTCAGTTGAATGCTTTGTGTTTAACCATTATGGAAAGTGATTTATAGATGTTAAAACCCGCAAAAATCACATATTTCCATGTTTCTCGTATACATAATATAATTTGCTATACAAAGAATTCAAGAAAATCTTAACATTTATTTAAATTTGTCTACTCATTTGATTTAAATGATTCATCATTTTAGACATGACAGCTCTGCAATTTGGTACATACATTTTATCCTCCCATCCAAAAGGCTTTGAAATTGCAATAAAACTTAGAAAATAATTAAACATATCTTAAATTTTAAAATGTAATATGATCAATTTTTTAATTCAATGAATGAAATGGCAAAACTAAATGGCATACATCATATTAGATAGTGGAGCTGTAAAGCTTGTAGCTAATATAGTTCAAGCTTTAGTGGATTTTGATGTTCGGTGTCAAGTCTCCCTTAATGAGAATATTGTCAAACAATTCAGGGTTCAAAACTAGCAACTAGGAAAGTGCAAGTACTTTCTTGGCTTTGCTAGCTTTGAAAAAAACTACTAGCAAACATTTGGAAATAAATGTTTTCCAATCTGAACAATTATTTCATTAAGAAAAAGAAATTCAAATGTTTGCATGTGGATAAAAATTTACGTTTAAGCAATGGAAACCTTCAAATGAATTGTGAAGACAAATTATTTCATCACAAATAACTAGCTACAAGCTTGGACTAGTTGTGCTTTATCAAACAAAATCAACTGAGCACCTTCCATGAACAACAACCAATAGACTTAATTATGAATTGTTTTTCTCAAAAGAAAATGAATTTTTTTCATAAAGACCTTGATTCCATTCAAAAATGGTAGAATTGCATGTTTTTTCAAAGCTTTTATACTTAAAAAATCCTAAAATCTTAGTCTTGTAAAAAGCTTTACAAAAGCTGAGCCTAAATAATTATAATGTCAAGTATCTAGATCAAGCATATTTTATACAATCATTTTGTTTCAAAGAAACTATGCAAGATGCTCCCCATTTTGGCCATTCCCCAATAATTCCAATTAGAATTGCCTTTGAAAGAGCAACATTATTTGTAAATGGGTGTATATTGAATATGTAACTAAACAGGACAAATGTTATTATATAATATCTTTAATAAACCACGCGTCTAGTATTCATTAGAAAGGTGTGAAGTAATGGTGATGTGAATTACTTATTTTTGCATTACTGAATAGTATTATTTTTGGCTTATGTACTATTTGTATCGACTCATTTTAGTTTGGAAGTCTGTATTTACATGTAGTTGGACAGACCATTAAAAATTTTAAAACGTTATTCAGTTGTTGTAAATATTGTTAATTATTACTTGATTACTGGTTTTAATACTTTTAAATTTCAACGTTGAATTTATTAAAACAAATTTTAGGGAGTTTTATGTGGTCGGCCACTAATTTATTCCCTTGTAAAATACATTTAATACTACTAGTTTTTACAATGACTTAGCTTGCAACAAAATAATAATTCTCTTTGGGGGGGGGGGGAGGGGGTATAGCAGAGGGTATATTGGAAGGTCATACAGTAGAGCAAAGCCTTTTAATTAATTTAGTCATAATAATCTTTGTGTTCTTGCAAACATTGTCAAACAGTAAAAAGGATACTATTTAGAAAAGCAGTGTATGTTCAGTCTCAATGATTGAGCTGCTTTTCAATGTCTCCTTGTTTGACGTTATCCTTTTGTTTCCAGTCTTCTGCTGTCTTTGATTTTTCAACCTGTTCATTGTCCTTTGTTTGTTCAGCATTAACATCCATTTTTGTTGTATTGTCACTATCTCCTGTTGTGAACCCATCTTCCTGTGGGTGAGAGTATCTACAATTTTCTCCCAAGTTACATTTACCAGCTTTGAATCTTTTGCAGGGGTATTTCTTGAATGAAGTTTCATCAATGTTGTGTTTTTTTCTTTTTCCTTGAAGCCGTTCTTTTTTGTCTGTCATGGGTTCTTGGTTATCGCCTTTCTTTGCTCTAAACCAATATGATATAAATGTGAAATGATTGATAAATAAAAAGATGGATGAATGGATAAATGAAAAAATGGATAGATGGATGGATGAATGGATGGATGGATGGATAAATGGATGGATGAATGGATGGATGGATAGAAGTAAGATGGGATTAGTGGATGGATGGAATATGATAATCAGATACATAAATGTGATAGGAACGTTGAATAGGAAAGTGGATGGAATGATGTACAGAAAGGGATGGATGGATGAATAAAGGAATGGAATAAAATGGGTGGGATGAATCACATAATTCAAACCAATGGCTCAGCAAATCAAACCATGTCCCATACCTTGCCTTTGGTCCCCAATTAGTTTCAGGATTAGGTTGGAACCTCAGAAGCCTCTGTTTACTTGATGAGGGATTAGCACCACTCTGTGTCTCAAAAGATGCTTCCACTTCAGGTTCTTTATCTAAGATAATGGTGCCTGGACTTTCACTGGATTTACGTTTAACTGGATAGAGCTTAACCCAACACCTCATGATATCCCAAACAACTAAAACAAACATAACTATAATGAAAACCCAAGAATTTCAATAACAGAAGTGGGTATGCAATCCATGACGTTTTCTGGGTTTTAATCTATGCTCAGGTAACAGTCTTTGAACATAATTTTCTGCTCTAAATGCTGATCAAAACCTGACCACCATTAGCTGTCAGTAAGGAATAATTCTATCTATTCAAAACTTTCAACTAAGTTATTGAACATTCTGTACAGCATAAGAAATGAATGTTCTATCTCCCAAACTAGCCCTAAAGCTTAGGATATTTTACCTGAATTTGGAGCATTTGTCTTGATGGCTGTACCACAAGCATGTGTACCAGATACTTGGTATCCAAGGCCTAAGAGGGCAGACCTGAATTGAACGATAGATGGGGTGTTGCAGTGAAGTATATTGGAGAGATGGTTTAAGGCATAGTATAGAGGTGCTTCTGGTAGTTCTTCCTCAACCATGGTTAGCACACCTGGTGGAAGTAAAAGTTGGGTTTATGTACATGTATGTCATGAGCAGAAAGAGTGTTGAGAGCTAAAGTTATGTGCCTTGGTATAAAAAGGAAAGGAAAGGAAAGGAAAGGGAGAAAAACAAAGGAAAAGGAAGGGTGGAAAGGAAAAAGAATGGGTGAGTACAGTTTTATACCCATTCATTATGAATGCAATCTAAACAATTATTTGCCAAAATCAAAGTCCAATTCTGTGACTTGGACAAATCAAATTTTCCATGGTCCATGTTATAAGTAATTTTCAAGTGATATAATAACCATTATATAAAGTAATCTCTAAGTATCTACTGGACTGGCAGCTATTTTAAGAAGTTCTCACCAATAATTCTTTGTGATGTTTTATAACTGTCTTGGTTAGATTTGACCATTTCTCTTAATGATTTGACAAAGTCTACATCATGCATGGGTTCTGTCCATATTGGTCCTCCAACATGGAACTTAGAACCACATTGGTCACAATTCATTCCAACAGTAGGACCAATGGCAGGAGGGTATTTCTTACTTGAACCTTCCTCTATTCGACGACCAACTATGATAGAATGAAATGTATTTAATAAGGGTTATGTAACAAAGTACATGGAGTGTGATGGTATGAGTGCGATGGCTTGTGTTTGTTATGTTAGTTCGAATCCAAAGAAACCTGTCGTTCAGATGTTAGGAGCACACCGTTGTTGCTCCAGATGATGATAATTCTAGTAATCCCAATCACTCTGGGGAGAGATAATTTGTGTGGAATGGTTGCCCTGGAGAAGAGATATGCAGAATGCTACCATGTGCAGAAAATGGCCTAACACTTCTCCTAGAATTTTCCTGGGGGATTTAAACCACATGGAAGTGTTTTAAGAGGGCGTCTCTGTAACAGCGTGCCACTCGATCTGGGCTCGAAAAATAGATTTCTTTTATATTCCTACCATCGAAAGTACTATCTATCCTCACTACAAAATTGCAGTTAGAATTGTTCTAAATTCTTTTTTCCACCCGCTATGCGAATTTTTGTCCATCGACCCCAAATCAGTGAAAGACGCCGATTTTCGAGGTCGGCCGAGGGCTATTTTCAAAGTCTGTTTTCTCGGGTTTCTCTGCACATAAAAGCTAATTTTTCTATCCAGAACTTTAGTCTAGTGTAACTTCTGCATAAAAACAGTAATAGTTTTTTTTGGAATGCGCGAATTCTGAAAAATAATCCTAACTGATCGAGACTACTGAAAGCGTGACATGGAAAGCTAAGATTATGAGACCTCGAATATTGCAAATTTCTCATTTGTGGCACCTAATCCAGCCCTAAAATATCATTCAACCTCGAGATAAGAAGCTATTTTATAGATGTGTGCAATAAAATTTGCGGCACATTGCGTTTCTACGAAATAAGCTAAGTTTCAAATTGTTCTATTTTCAGTTATTTCCTTGCGTGACACGACAGGTCGTTGGGTCTGTGACGGCTACTTCTTTGCTCATTATCCTCAATACCATTACCTAAAATATAATATGATGAATTAAACCTTAACTTTACAATATTTGTTCCATTATAAAAGATTTCAATGATCTACGGCTTCATTTAATAGTGTTTCTATAAGTTGTTTTGAAATTCCACCGCACAGTAATTTTTTATATTTGAATATCTCGAGCTCCGCGGGAGGTCAATCGTTATTTGTTTATTTAATTATAGTAAATTTAGTAAAGAAATCCTCGCTTAGTAATATCTCGAAACACCCTAAAAAGATCCAAAACTGAGAACTGTTCTTGCCTGTAGAGCTGAATATTTCTAGTTTTTTTAGTTGAAGGTAATATATCATTCATATCATTGTAAGTAAAGGATGTACGTGCCCGCGTTAGTAGCGTTAATCACTGTGTTATTGATTAACTCTATACTTATATTAGTAGTACTTGGAATACTGAATCTATGTCTTTGTACTAAATACTAGTGAGCTAGACTAGGACGTCTAAATTGAAGACTCTTGCAAAAAAAAAAATAAAATAAAATGAAATAAAATAAAACAAAATAAAACAATGCATAATAATTTTTTTTAAATATACATCTTTTAAATATAATACAAATAACCATTATTACAAATACAAATATATATCTAAGAGCGAAATTCAGTCAGAGAGAAATTAAACTATATCGATGGGCTCCGCCGAGAACCAGACGAAGCTTCATATATCTCACTTGTTCAAGAGACACCTTCAACACTTATCATGAGCTGGGCTCTAAAACCAAGAACCGGATCGAGCTGCTCGTTTTACAGAAAATGTGCGGTCGTATTTGACAGCAAAGTTTAACCTGGGTGAGAGGACTGGTAGAAAAGCAGACCCTGAACAAGTTGCCGCGGAAATGCGGTGCGCGAGAAATGAGAACGATGAAAGGCGCTTTGAAAGAGAAGAATGGCTATCGAAGACCCAGATTGCAGGATTCTTTTCACGTCTTTCCACTTCGCGAAAAAAATCCACAGTACGAGATATTACCGTGACCAGTCCTCAGGAAAATGAACGATCTTTGGTAGAAGAGGAAGATATTCAGGATGTAATACCAGAGTCAGAACGTATGAATCTGTTCAAGGGCGGATCCAGGACGGGGGGAGGGGGGCAAAGTGGGGCTGAAGCCCCCCCTTCAGCAGAAAAAAACGATACTTTTTATATTGTTTTCCGTTGTGTTGACGAAAGAAACTCAATTAGACCCCCCCCCCCCAAACTCAATTAGCCCCCCCCCCCCTTGCTGTTACAAGAAATTGATCATGAGCATAGCATATTGGCCTGCAACACCCCATTATGACACGTACGATCTTTGCGCCTACTATATCAAAGAAACAAGATCTCAGCCTTCAATGTTGCAATGCTTAAAAAAATACTTAATCACTTTGAAGTACAGTTTAGATCTAAAGACCTTAAGGCAGAGCTCTTGCGTTTGGTTGGGGAAGTCATTAAGGAATGCAAGTGTTCTCCGCAGTAGAATCAGTAGTGCTAGCTAGCTATACCGCAAACCGGTTGGCTCAGCTAGTTGGCTTAGCATTGGGACTTTCGTGGGGAGGTCGTGGCTCGAGTCCCAGCCGGACCAACACTCAGGGTCTTAAAATAACTGAGAAGAGAGTGCTGCCGGTTAGGCTTTCAAGTGGCTCAGATGACCACTTTAAATGGCGGTCTCGTCCCTCCACAATCATCATTACTAACCAACATCGGAGGGACGTAAAAGAACCACTGAGAACGTAAAGAAACCCGGGCAGTGATCACCCTCAGTGCCTACACTTCATACTAACCATCTCTCATGCTTGTAAATTGCATAAAAAGCAATCTGTCATTAACAACTCAATGTAAAGCGCCTTTGATTAAATTCATATAGAAAAGGCGCTATATAAATTCATAAGATCATTGTAAGCATTTAATCTTAGTTCAGTGAGTACACGACAGGGGCGGTGGAAGCTGAACATTATCCATTGGAGGACTAGGAGGAGCACGTCAAAACAGCCTGTACTGATTGACTGTTTTAAAATCGCCTTGAAAATGATGTTAGTTCCGAACTCATATAGATAAACAAATAATTTGCTTTTGTAATGAAGATGATGATGATCATGATCATGATAATAATGATAATGATAATAATGATTTATTAAATTATAATAATAACAATAATGATGATTATAATAATAATAATGATAATAATAATAATAATCACAACAAAACAACAACAAAAGAAAAGGCCGTCCAATAAAAACATCAATAAGATCAATCTACCAAAGATTTCAGAAATATCAACAACCATCACAGATTTTGAAAGAATGCTTTAGACGCAACTCATAATGGCTTGGCTTCAAAGTAGTTGGACTTACTCGAGTAGAGTGAGAGCTGAATGTTTCTCTAAGAGAAATGAGCATTGATTGATTCATTGATTGAATAATGATAATAATAATAATGGTTTATTTGAAGCATATCTACAGAGTAGCTCTATGTCTTCAAAATTATTGGAGGAGCCAGTACCCGCAACCCCCACTTCCGAACCACCGCCCCTGTATGATCATAATTTTCACAATCACTTGTTCTGTAGTTATGAATGAATTCATACGTTTGATTGCACCTGTTGCAAAAATCGTCATCTCAGCCGAAGAACAGTCAAGACTGCAAAGTATTTTTCGAAAAAATGATAGTATATGGAGTTCGAAAATATCGGAAGGACGAAATACCTTTTCACAATAGAAAATGATGGATAATTTATAAAGGAAATAAACGTTGAGAATGTTAAATGACTAGTGACAAAGATATGAATGATATATTTCTTACAACGTAAAAAAACTAGAAATATTCAGCTCTACAGGCAAGAACAGTTCTCAGTTTTGGATCTTTTTAGGGTGTTTCGAGATATTACTAAGCGAGGATTTCTTTACTAAATTTACTATAATTAAATAAACAAATAACGATTGACCTCCCGCGGAGCTCGAGATATTCAAATATAAAAAATTACTGTGCGGTGGAATTTCAAAACAACTTATAGAAACACTATTAAATGAAGCCGTAGATCATTGAAATCTTTTATAATGGAACAAATATTGTAAAGTTAAGGTTTAATTCATCATATTATATTTTAGGTAATGGTATTGAGGATAATGAGCAAAGAAGTAGCCGTCACAGACCCAACGGCCTGTCGTGTCACGCAAGGAAATAACTGAAAATAGAACAATTTGAAACTTAGCTTATTTCGTAGAAACGCAATGTGCCGCAAATTTTATTGCACACATCTATAAAATAGCTTCTTATCTCAAGGTTGAATGATATTTTAGGGCTGGGTTAGGTGCCACAAATGAGAAATTTGCAATATTCGAGGTCTCATAATCTTAGCTTTCCATGTCACGCTTTCAGTAGTCTCGATCAGTTAGGATTATTTTTCAGAATTCGCGCATTCCAAAAAAAACTATTACTGTTTTTATGCAGAAGTTACACTAGACTAAAGTTCTGGATAGAAAAATTAGCTTTTATGTGCAGAGAAACCCGAGAAAACAGACTTTGAAAATAGCCCTCGGCCGACCTCGAAAATCGGCGTCTTTCACTGATTTGGGGTCGATGGACAAAAATTCGCATAGCGGGTGGAAAAAAGAATTTAGAACAATTCTAACTGCAATTTTGTAGTGAGGATAGATAGTACTTTCGATGGTAGGAATATAAAAGAAATCTATTTTTCGAGCCCAGATCGAGTGGCACGCTGTTACAGAGACGCCCTCTTAATGGTGCTGGTGCTTGTACATATTTGCCCCAGACTTAATTAAGAATAATGCTGTAAAAATGTGTTGACAGGAAAGGATAGAAAGGGGAAGATAATGCAGTACCTAGCTGGAAATGGTAGCTCCCGCAGCCTACGCAATGATAAACTAGTGACTGTTTACTTGGAGATCTTTTGACTTCTGATGGACTAGTGAAGACTTGAACAAATATGCGCACATAAAAATCCACACTGATACAAAGGAGTGGCACAATGTATCGCTTGTAACGATTTGCATGAGATTCTAGTGATGACAAGAGAATCCTCAGAGCCTGTTGGAATAATGAAAATGTCAACTCTTTTATCTTATTCCATTATTTGGTAAGCTTTTATGACAACTTCTACTGACATATTCATAATTAATGTCTAACTCCATTATTTCTAAGAGTATCTGACGTACCATTTCATGACAGAATTTTGCTTTTAGTGACATGCTTCCATATTTCCCATAACATGCATCGCTATGGTTACCACACAGTACACCCATATCAGTACAGGTTACCATTAGCAACCCTCCATCAGTGACTGCCTGAACAGCTCCATCCAAAAACGGTGCGGCTGATCCATAGGGGTCGATATCCACAATAGTGAACCTCTTAGTAAGTGGATATCGATGTTGGTACATTACAATACTGAGGGAAAATTATTGGTTATGAGAAATAAATACACTACATTATATTACCCTTGATTCCCAGATATGTATACTGTCCTAACAAGAGTTCATTATTTAGTGCAAGCACTTATCTTGATCTAGTTCAGAATGAGAAATATGCTAGTTTTTCAGCCAGCGGCACCCTTCTAACTTGTTGGCACCAATTAGTATCCCTTGGTAAAAGAAGCACTGAGAAGTTATGTTTTGCTTGACCTCCAGGTACCTCTAGTCTGTCAGTACACTAACCATTATAATGTCAGCCTAGCATATTTTACAATAGTGTGGTGCTTAATAAGTGGGCTTGCCCTAGCTTTATTAAATGGACTGGCTCGGAAATCTCCTTCCCACATATTTACTGTAAAATGAATCTCTATTCAGTGGACACTTTATTCAGCAGACATCAGGCAAAGTCCTCAAGGTATCCAGATTATATTCATGATAGCTGCCTGTGGTTGTTTAATTACAAATTTCAAATACTCACGATGCATCTTGGTGGCTTGGAGTTACAATATGGCCGACCTTGTTATGATTGATGTTTTTCTGTATCAGATGGTAAGCATCCTTGCTGATGTCGTTGGCAACAATGTGTTGAATACCAGGCACTTCTAGCGCATAGCGGACAGAACGTAGACCAGTAGCTGACAGTCCTTCAAATAATGATACCTCTGCTTCTACAATAGACATAATTATTTCCAGTGGAGCAAGATAAAGAGATAAAGAGTAGAGCATGAGAATAAAAGGAAAAAGACATAGCCACCATGTTGGATGATACAATAAGAGAACTATGGGAAAAATGTCCTCCAACATGGCGCCTATGACGTCAAACATACTCTGATCTGTCTGTCTGTCTAACCAACTTTCATTATCTCCAAACCAAATTTTTTTTATTTGAAGGAGATTTTAAAGTCTACTCAAAAGATTAAGACTTACTATATTTTAATTGATAATATTGGGTTTATTCATTTAAGCTTTTATACTCACTGGTTCTCGTGTCTTGTACATGTTCAGTCTTTTCTTTATCATCCTTCTGCTCATCAGTAGTGACTTCTGGTTCACGGCATTTCCCTTCGACTTTTGCATCCCATGGACATCTTTTCCTTTTCCACTGATCCAGTTTATCAACATACACTTTCAATGCCGCACTGCTAAGATCTCTGTTGAACTCTTGCACTGGATTGTAGAACACTTCTTTGACCTGGCTTTTCGAGCAAGGACAGAGGATTTCTGCTTTCCCTTCGCAAAACGAACTAAATTTCGTCGTGTTAGAGCCTTCTAGAGAAATACTAGAGTTAGTTTTATCTTCTCCCATCTTTTATATTACTTTCAAGATGCAAATTGTCTTATTTTTCGGGTTAATTAACAAAGATAGATGGGGCCACTGTGTTTTACAGGCAACCCAAAAAGCTTCTAACTTTTTTTTCAACTAGAACACGCTTTTTTTATTCATCAAGCTATTAGTTAAGCTATTATCTTGAAAAAGATAATACCTGGTGAAATAATTTATTTTTACGGGAAAATCAGTATCAAGACGAATTACACGTGGGCTCCCTGTGTCACATTCGAAGCCGTTCTTTGGGTTGCCTAAGCACGGTTTTCCTAAATACAGGAATCGCTCATCCATTGTCTTCTAGTAATTTACATAAATCATATGGTATATCTACGGTATTAGACTGCACTACACTGCACTATATTACACTTGACTGCACTAAACTGCACTAGACTGCACTATACTGCACTATACTACACTTGACTGCACTAAATTGCACTAGGGTGTACTAGACTACACTAGACTGCACTAGACTACACTAGACTACACTAGACTACACTAGACTACACTAGACTGCACTAGACTGCACTAATGTACACTAGACTGCACTAGACTGCACTAGACTGCACTAGACTACACTAGACTGCACTAGACTACACTAGACTGCACTAGACTGCACTAAGGTACACTAGACTGCACTAGACTGCACTAGACTGCACTAGACTACACTAGACTGCACTAGACTGCACTATACTACACTTGACTGCACTAAATTGCACTAGGGTGTACTAGACTGCACTAGACTGCACTAGACTACACAAGACTACACTAGACTACACTAGACTGCACTAGACTGCACTAAGGTACACTAGACTGCACTAGACTGCACTAGACTGCACTAGACTGCACTAGACTGCACTAGACTGCACTAGACTGCACTAGACTGCACTAGACTGCACTAGACTGCACTAGACTGCACTAGACTGCACTAAGGTACACTAGACTGCACTAGGCTGCACTAGACTGCACTAGACTACACTAGACTACACTAGACTGCACTAGACTACACTACTCTGCACTAGACTGCACTAGACTGCACTAGACTGCACTAGACTGCACTAGACTGCACTAGACTGCACTAGACTACACTAGACTGCACTAGACTGCACTAGACTGCACTAGACTACACTTGACTGCACTAAGGTACACTAGACTGCATCGGACTACATCATGCTGCATCAGACTGCATCAGCCTGCATCATGCTGAATCATGCTGCATCAGACTACATCATGTTGAATCAGACTGCATCGGACTACATCATGCTGCATCAGACTGCATCATGCTGCATCGGACTGCATCATGCTGCATCAGACTACATCATGTTGAATCAGACTGCATCGGACTGCATCATGCTGCATCAGACTACGTCATGTTGCATCAGAAAGCATCTGATTACATCATTCTGCATCAGACTACATCATACTGCATCAGACTACATCATGCTGCATCGTGCTGCATCAGCCTGTATCAGACTACATCGGACTGCATCAGACAGCACTAGGGTGCACTAGGGTGCACTAAACTGCACTAGACTGCACTAAGGTACATTAGACTGCATCGGACTACATCATGGTGCATCAGACTGCATCATTATGCATCATGCTGCATCAGAGAGCATCATGCTGCATCAGACTGCATCAGACTGCATTAGACTGCAATAGGATGATCTAGACTGCACTAGACTGCACTAGACTACATTAGACTGCACTAGACTGCACTAGACTGCACTAGACTGCACTAGTCTGCACTACCCTACACTAGACTGCACTAGACTGCACTAAGGTACACTAGACTGCACTAGACTGCACCCACCCTACACTAGACTGCACTACACTGCACTAAGGTACACTAGACTGCATCGGACTACATCATGCTGCATCAGACTTCATCATGCTGCATCGTGCTGCATCATGCTGTATTAGACTTCATCAGACTGCATCAGACAGCACTAGGGTGCACTAGACTACATTAGACTGCACTAGACTGCACTAGACTGCACTAGACTGCACTACCCTACACTAGACTGCACTACACTGCACTAAGGTACACTAGACTGCACTAAACTGCACTAGACCACACTAGACTACACTTGACTGCACTAAGGTACACTAGACTGCACCGGACTACATCATGCTGCATCAGACTGCATCATGCTGCATCGTGCTGCATCAGCCTGTATCAGACTGCACTAGACTGCATCAGACTGCAGTAGACTGCACTAGACTGCATCAGACTCCATCAGATTGCATCATGATGCATCAGACTCCATCAGACTGCACTAGACTGCACTAAGGTACACTAGACTGCACTAGACTGCACTAGACTACATTAGACTGCACTAGACTGCACTAGACTGCACTAGACTGCACTACCCTACACTAGACTGCACTAGACTGCACTAAGGTACACTAGACTGCACTAAACTGCACTAGACCACACTAAACTACACTTGACTGCACTAAGGTACACTAGACTGCACCGGACTACATCATGCTGCATCAGACTGCATCATGCTGCATCGTGCTGCATCAGCCTGTATCAGACAGCACTAGACTGCATCAGACTGCAGTAGACTGCACTAGACTGCATCAGACTCCATCAGATTGCATCATGATGCATCAGACTCCATCAGACTGCACTAGACTGCATCGGACAACATCAGACTGCATCATGCTGCATCAGACTGCATCAGACTGCATCAGACTGCATCAGACAGCACTCGACTGCATCGGACAACATCAGACTGCACCAAACTGCATCAGACTGCATCAGACAGCACTCGACTGCATCGGACAACATCAGACTGCATCAGACTGCATCAGACTGCATCAGACTGCACTGCACTGCATCATGCTGCATCAGACTGCATCAGACTGCACTAGACTGCACTAAACTGTACTACACTGCACTAGACGGCACTAGACTGCAGTAGACTACATTAGACTGCACTAGTGTGCACTAGACTGCACTAGACTGCACTAGACTTCACTACCCTGCACTACACTGCACTAAGGTACACTAGACTGCATCGGACTACATCATGCTGCATCGTGCTGCATCAGCCTGTATCAGACTACATCAGACTGCATCAGACAGCACTAGGGTGCACTAGGGTGCACTAAACTGCACTGGACTACACTAGACTACACTAGACTGCACTAAGGTACACTAGACTGCATCGGACTACATCATGCTGCATCAGACTAAAAACAGACTGCATCAGACTGCATCATGCTGCATCTTGCTGCATCTTGCTGCATCATGCTGCATCAGACTGCATCAGACTGCATCAGACTGCATCATGTTGCATCAGACTGCATCGGACTGCATCATGCTGCATCAGACTGCATCATGCTGCATCAGACTGCATCATGCTGCATCAGACTGCATCATGCTGCATCAGACTGCATCATGCTGCATCAGACTGCATCATGCTGCATCAGACTGCATCATGCTGCATCAGACTGCATCATGCTGCATCAGACTGCATCATGCTGCATCGGACTACATCATGCTGCATCAGACTGTATCATGCTGCATCATGCTGTATCAGACTGCATCAGACTGCACTAGACTGCACTAGACTGCATCAGACTGCAATAGACTGCACCATGCTTCATCAGACTGCGTCATGTTGCATCAGACTGCATTTGACTGCACTAGGGGGCACTAGACTGCATCATCCTGCATCAGACTGCATCATGCTGCATCAGACAGCATCATGCTGCATCTGACTGCATCAGACTACACTAGAAAGCATCGGACAACATCAGACTGCATCATGCTGCACTAGACTGCACTAGAATGCACTACACTATACTAGACTGCATCATGCTGCACTAGACTGCAGTAGACTACATTAGACTGCACTAGGGTGCACTAGACTGCACTAAGGTACACTAGACTGCATCGGACTACATCAGACTGCATCATGCTGCATCATGCTGCATCATGCTGCATCATGCTGCTTCAGACTGCATTAAACTGCACTAGACTGCACTAGACTGCATCAGAATGCACTAGACTGCATCAGGCTGCATCAGACTGCATCAGACTCCATCAGACTGCATCAGACAGCACTAGGGTGCGCTAGGGTGCAATGAACTGCACTAGACTGCACTAGACGCTAGAAGTTTTAAAACGTGTAGGTCGAACACTGACCTCTACTTTGTGTCTTCATGGTAAATACTTGGTAGATCGAACGACTATCCCATCGCTTTCTTATTTTTATACTTTATATTTTACTCCCCACCACACCGCCGCGACGCAAGAACTCATGTTTTGTAACGTTGCCTTCACTCGAAATGCTTTTATTCTTAATTTAATATACATTATACGATGTACTTTATCATTTATTGTACCATTGCTATCTATCTACGATACATTATTATATCCATAATACTCTCATATAAAGTCTCGTACGCTCAACTGTTTCAATCACCCAGTGCATTAATATTTCTTTATTTTATGTTTATATTTGTCTATATCTTTTCTTTTTATCACTTTCCTTATAATCATTTTTCACACACGTTCCCCCACCACCTCCCCCCTTGCTTGAGTCCGAATACCTGTGCAATCAAAGTGTCGTCGGGTTTTTAATACCCGATGAATCTGTTCTTAAATTTATAGCACCAAATAGTAACTTGTTACGATATTGAGCCATAATAAAAAATTCCGTGAAGTCTGACGCAGTCTGACGTAGTCTGATGCAGTGTAGTGCAGTCTAATGCAGTCTAATGTAGTCTAGTACACCCTAGTGCACCCTAGTGCTGCCTGATGCAGTCTGATATCGTCTGGTGTAGTCTGATGCAGTGTAGTGCAGTCTAATGCAGTCTAATGTAGTCTAGTACACCCTAGTGCACCCTAGTGCTGCCTGATGCAGTCTGATATCGTCTGGTGTAGTCTGATACAGTCTGATCTAGCAGTTTAGTGCAGTGTACGTAGCTCACCCTAGTGCAATCTGATGCAGTCTGATTCCGTGCAGTCTAGTGCAGTCTAGTGCAGCTTAGTGCAGTATAATACAGTCTAGTGCACCCTTGGGCACCCTAGTGCGGTCTGATACAGTGTGATGCAGTGTGATGCAGTATGATGAAGTATGATGCAGTCTAGTGTAGTCTTTTGCGGTCTGATGCAGTCTTATACTGCATGATGCAGTCTAGTGCAGTCTGATGCAGTCTAGTGCACCCTAGTGCACCCTAGTGCACCCTAGTGCACCCTAGTGCAGTCTAGTGCAGGATGATGCAGTGTGATGCAGTCTACTTCACCCTTATTCAGGCTGATGCAGTGTGATGCAGTCTACTACACCCTAATGCAGGCTGATGCAGCATGATGCAGTCTGATGCAATATAATGCAGTCCGATGCAGTCTGATGTAGTCCGATGCAGTCTAGTGTACCTTAGTGCATTCTAGTGTATCCTAATGCAGTCTAGTTCAGTCTGGTGCAGTCTGATACAGCATGATGTAGTCTGATGCAGCATGATGCACGATGATGCAGTCTGATGCAACATGATGCAGCATGATGCAGTCTGATGCAGCATGATGTAGTCCGATGCAGTCTGATGCAACATGATGTAGTCTGATGCAGCATGATGCAGGCTGATGCAGCATGATGCAGTCCGATGCAGTCTGATGCTACAAGATGTAGTCTGATGCAGCATGATGCAGTCCGATGCAGCATGATGCAGTCTGATGCAGCATGATGTAGTCCGTTGCAGTCTAATGCAACATGATGTAGTCTGATGCAGCATGATACAGGCTGATGCAGTCTGATGCAGCATTATGTAGTCCGATGCAGTCTAGTGTACCTTAGTGCAGTCTAGTGCAGTCTAGTGCAGTCTAGTGCAGTCTAGTGCAGTCTAGTGAAGTGTAGTGCAGTCTAGTGCAGTCTAGTGCAGTCTAGTGCAGTCTAGTGTACCTTAGTGCAGTCTAGTGCAGACTAGGGTAGTCTAGTGCAGTTTAGTGCACCCTAGTGCACCCTAGTGCTGTCTGATGTAGTCTGATGTAGTCTGATACAGGCTGATGCAGCACGATGCAGCACGATGTAGTCTGATGCAGCATGATGCAGTCTGATGTAGCATGATGTAATCCGATGCTTTCTGATACAACATGACGTAGTCTGATGTAGCATGATGCAGCATGATGCAGTCTGATGCAGCATGATGTAGTCCGATGCAGTCTGATGCAGCATGATGCAGTCCGAAGCAGCATGATGAAGAGTGATGCAGCATGATGCAGTCCGATGCCGTCTGATGCAGTCTAGTGTACCTTAGTGCAGTCTAGTGCAGTCTAGTGTAGTCTAGTGTAGTCTTGTGTAGTCTAGTGCAGTCTAGTGCAGTCTAGTACACCCTAGTGCAATTTAGTGCAGTCAAGTGTAGTATAGTGCAGTCTAGTGCAGTCTAGTGTAGTCTAGTACACCCTAGTGTAATTTAGTGCAGTCAAGTGTAGTATAGTGCAGTATAGTGCAGTATAGTGCAGTCTAGTGCAGTTTAGTGCAGTTTAGTGCAGTCAAGTGTAGTATAGTGCAGTGTAGTGCAGTCTAATACCGTAGATATACCATATGATTTATGTAAATTACTAGAAGACAATGGATGAGCGATTCCTGTATTTAGGAGCACGTGCCTGAGCACGCTTGCGGACAGGCATCAGACAACAGAAAAAACCGCTAAAATCCAAGCTTTATCTTATATCACATCTCTGGTCTTTTATTTAGCCATTTTAAAGTGCTGTAGAAAAAGGTTTATTGTTTTTTAATGAGTTTTTTATGAGAACTTTTTCTCAAGCTTCACAATATTTTCGAATCGAGCTTGTGACCCCGCGTTACTTTCGTATTTTGATAACGAAACGGGTATCTTGTTCGACATGGAGGTAGTTAAAGAAGTACATAACGATATCCCAAAGTCCTCTCAAGATGACAGGGTCTATCGTGGGTTGTTATTGCAAAACGATATGAAAGTTCTTTTGATCAGTGACCCGACAACAGAGAAAGGAGCAGCTGCTATGGATGTTCACATAGGTAATTATAAGATTTTAAAAATTTCACTCCGCGATTCCTATACTTCAAAGGGCAGATAGGAATGTTCTATGTAAACTATCAGTCATTTTATTTACCTAAGTTATCTGTGTTTATTTTCAATGTGTGAGATATCTATATTAATAGAGTGAATTAGATCTTGCTGTGGTGCAGTGAACCTCAAAGACAAACCATCTTTCTCTAGCTCTAAAAGCTCATTTTTACCACAATTGTAAATTTTCTCGCGCGCTGATTGGTTAAAAAACGTCGTAAATAAGAGGCCATACCAACAAATGGCGTCATGCAAGATTTCGTGCAGTCTATTTCCTAGAGTTTTGTGAGTTTTGTAGTAAAAAACAAATTTACGATGGTTTAGCGTGGTATGTCCTCTTATTTACCACGATATGACGCCAAATGTTGGTCAAAATTAGTTATGGACCCACTCGGCTTACGCCTCGTGAGTCCATAACATTTTGACCAACTTTTGACATCATATCGTGGTAAATAAGAGGACATACCACGCTCAACCATCGTAAATTTGTTAAATGTACTCATAAATATTTCTTGTATGTGGTTTTAAAGAAAGTGTTTTAAAATATATTCTAATAAGTTTATGATATATATAGTATATCTAATTTCAGATCAGTAAATTAGTTTTTGTCAGGAGAGTTAATCTGATTGGCTGAACTGTTGCTATGCAACCAAAGAACCTTTTGTTCCGACTCATTTTTCCTCCTTTCACATTCTAAAATTTCAAGTTGACAGTTTCACAACATGAAACACTTGTGTATGACTGCTGACAGAAGGAAATCATGAATGAAAGGGGAAAGTTGCAGTTTTTCTTTCTAGCTGACAGCATATGGTGGTAGATAATGGATTCAAAGACCTCTTTATCAATAGTAGATTAAAACCCACCAATTTGATAATGACAGACAGACAGATGTTATTTGGAGTATTGTTGAGATATTGAACCACTCTCCCTCCCTCCAAATAGAGACATCTCCCACCCTTATACCTCCTTGCAGTCTTGTGAGAAATTCAGAAATTTTTTTTGGTGTATAATGCATCTCTCATCTCTTTGCATTATTTTGCTTACTTAGGAAGCATGTGTGATCCAAATGACCTTCCAGGCTTGGCACACTTTTGTGAACACATGCTCTTCTTGGGTACAGAGAAGGTAGGTTGTAATAATTATCGACGTCATTCTGGATGGCAAACTTGATACATTCACTTGAGGTCTCATTTGTGGACCAGCCAAATATATTAAGGGGGGCTTGACTGAATTTTGCTTGACTTGTAAGTAATGGATCATTTTACTGTAAATCCATTACTTTGATCAAATAAAACTATATATGGCTGGGGGGGGGGGGGGGGGGGGGGGAGGATTTGTGTCAAATATCAAGTGGCAGATATGGAACCCTAAAAGTTAGGATGGGTGTGTCTGCTCTTTACCAATCTGACCCCACCCCCACCCCCCCCCCCCCCCCACCCCCCAGAAATTAGTATATTTGGTTATAAATGTGCAAGACTATACTAACTGTTTTTAATAATTTATGATCATTTTCACAGTACCCTAAAGAAAATGCTTACGCACAGGTAACTTATAAATTGTATTAAAATTTTTGCTTTTAAATTTCACTGTTATCTATAGCTATCAAAATGTCACTATTGATTTTTACCCCTGGCCTCTCATGAATGTATCTACAGTTGTATGTGTCAAAAGATTACCGCTTGCCTCTCATGGACGTATGTATGTGTCAACATATTTTTGCACATATAAGGACATATAAATCTTTGGTACTCGTAATATCTATGATCCCTGTCAAATTGTTGGTGATGCAAGAATGAAAAACCCGGAATGAACTGCTACTTGAAATAATATATTGCTGATCTTAGTATTAAGCAGCTTATTTCCCTTTTCACAATCTTGTAAGAAAAATCCAAGATGACTGGCAGTACCTGGAGTGAGTACCTTCCCTGAGAGGGAAGGGGTTATGGTCATTATTGTTGTTTAATATCGTTTTTGTTTACATGACTGACAGTTTTTAACAGAGCAAGGAGGGTCATCTAATGCATTTACTTCAGGGGAACATACAAATTACTTCTTTGATGTCAAATATGAAAGCCTTCCTAAGGCATTAGACCTGTAAGTACTGAAAAAAATTTAATCCAATAGCCAATCTTAAGATGGAATTATCATCAAATGTTCATATTAAGAGGAAATGTACTATGATAAAATGCTTGTTTGAAGTGGTATTTTCAATTGTACAAAGATGTTTTGTTGCATTTGTGTTAGAATGTAGCTTTGTCAGGCTTTTTTTACAGAAAATGTATGGGAAATAAGCAAATGAAGGCCTAAACCTCATTTTCGATTCAAATTTTTGCTTTGGGTTAGCACTTTGATTCCACTTTCATCAGTCATCTCCACTTCCAAACAAGTTAAACTTTCTAAATAACAAGATTTTAGCCTTCTACAACAGCCTTTCTCCAAGAAAATAGTTTTTGGCACTCACCGCTTGATTTTGGGGTCTTACACACAATACTTTAGCACGTATCATTTTTTCTTAGATTTGCACAGTTCTTCTTATGCCCTTTGTTTAATGCTGATGCAACTGATCGAGAAGTGAATGCAGTAGATTCAGGTATGATCTTATGATTTTTTATTAACCGCTTTATTAATTATTGATCAGTAAACAAGTGGGCAGGTTGATCTCAATCACATCAGAGATGCATTATTAAATTCTGATTGTTTGCTTTGCTACAGAAAATTCCAATAACATGTTGCATGATATGTGGAGGTTAAACCAACTAGATCGATCCACTGTTGATCCCACTCATCCTTACTGCAAATTCAGCACAGGTAATAACCGCATTGTGAAGATCATATCATATGCATAAAAAAATGACATAGTTTTGCTCCTCTGCAACTGTCATTAGTTTTGGTCACAGATCCTCACTTGCAATGTCCACTAACAGCTGCTCACACTAATTCAATATAATTTTTTGGAAATTATTGTAAGATACAGTACTACTGTGTTCTTTGATTTCAGTCTCAATTTGCTTAGCCTGGGTTGTATCTGAACACAGCTCTTGTTTAGTTGTCAAGAGTTTTTTTTCGGATGCAACGTAGACTTTTGCTCTGACAGTGTTGTCACATAATGCCAGTAAAATTAAGAATACGAAAGTTTTAAAATTCCGCAGAACTTCACTGTCAATACATGAATATTATACATATCTTATGAATCAAGGATAACCCAGAGCAACAGAGAATTCATGTTATCTCAAGTCTAATATAACTTATGCTGCTCTTTTGTTGTATCTATTGTGACTCTTTCAGTCTAAAGATTGTAAAGCTGGTATTGGGATGCCAGCTGTGGAATTCAAAACAGGAGTACTTAAATCCACATTGACATTATACATAATATATACAATATGAGTGGCCGTGTTGTATCAGATATACAAACTCAAGGCGTAGCCGAGCGTTTGTATATCGGATATAACACGGACACTAATACTGTAGATTGCTTGTCAAACGTTTAGTTTAGTTCCTTTGTGTTTTAAAATTAAAGTGAATCTAGCCAAGAAAATCCAACTTAAAGTTTATGCAAATGAACACAATTTTGTATCAGATTTGCAACACTCTTCACGGTCGTGATTTCTGTAGTGGTTTCCTCGTGAATTATTAGTGAGTTTGACAAATGTATTTATTATTTAGGAAATAAAGTAACACTAGATACCAAACCAAAGGAAAGGGGTATAAATGTGCGTGATGAGCTTCTAAAGTTCCACTCAACTTATTACTCTTCAAACATCATGGCTCTGTGTATCCTTGGAAGAGGTACAGTATGAATAATAATACTTGTCTCTCCTGACATTATAAAATCAACCCTAATTAATTCAAACTGCTTAGAGCTGTGTGACGAGCTGTTCTCTGGGGTCATGCATGGGCTTTATAGTGGCTGCCAGGGGTGCCTTCACATACTTTCAGTTTGCCCTTGTTGAGCTGCGCCTCTGCTGTACTTTGTAGTGCTCATAGGTATATAAGGAATACAAGGCTCCACCTGGCATAACTACTGCCTCACTACGATAAGGAGATGACCCCTTTGAGGCAAAAGATTAACCCAATTAATGTTTTTTATTTTCGATCAGAATCATTAGATGAACTTACAGAACTTGTAGTGAAATTGATGTCCAGCGTTGAGAACATGAATGTTACTATACCAACCTATCCAATCCATCCATATGGCAAGGACCAAGTACAGGTGATAAAAATGTTTTGCATAAGACTCGAATGTACATTATAGAAAAATAAGTACATGAATCTTTGATTTGACAACATAGGAATCTGCTGAATAGGAATCTGTTATGAATTATAGCTGATCTTTTGTTTTCTCTCTTCTTTTTGATTCTAGAAAATCTTCAATGTTGTTCCTGTTAAAGACCTGAAGAACCTAAACCTGATGTTTCCAATACCAGATATGAGTGAACATTACCATTCAAAGGTAAAAAAGCTGATTGAGAGCCATGATGAGACATCTAAAACATTAATCTTGATAACTGCAAATTTTTCTCATGCAATGAGTAATATTTGTTCCAAAACATATTTTTCATTGCCCAATGTGGCCTTCCCATTTGGAACCTTGCTTCTGCTTAGTATGATGAAGCAGCAAGCATTTTAAAAGTATGCCTATGATAACCATGGACTAATTATTTTATTTGTCCTTAGCCAAGTCATTATATATCTCATCTTATTGGACATGAAGGAGAAGGAAGCCTGCTGTCAGAGCTGAAGAACAGAGGTAACATCAGGGTGTAACCCAGTCAACCATCATTGATAAAGGGTTTTGGATTATTAAAAAACAAAAATATAACTGTATAACTTCACTGTATAACTTCAGTATTGATGAACATAAAGGCTAAAATCAATGGCAGCTCATGGCTGGACATGGTGACCAGCCACATCAGACTGATCAACATCTGGCCAGTCAATGTGACCAGTCAAGAGGACAGGCCTATTAGAAGTGTTTGGCTGGACAAGTGCCAATTTTAGCCAGACATTGTCTGCCTCTATTTCTTAGCTCTACTGGTTGAGCAGAGTCTATTCACAACCTTTCTGGATACCTAAAAATGAGGTTTTATTGTGGATAATTAAATGTGTTTCAGGTTGGGTCAATGCTTTGGATGCCAGTCCATTAGAAGGGGCAAAGGGTTTCATGTTTTTCATGTGTAACATGGAGCTGACAACAAAAGGACAAGGTATGTGCAAGGACTTAGAAAATTGTATTTATCATAATGATTTGATAATGATTTATGATTTATATAGCATTCTTTCTATGTAGATATAATCCAAGGCGCTTTACATTGAATGTCAGTGAAATTGTTTTTAATAATAATAATAATTTTAATGCTTCTATAGCGCAAAAAGGCATTTGGGTATATGTTTTTTATGCAATTTACAATCATGAGAGATGGTTAGTATGAGGTGTAGGCAATGAGGATGGTCACTGCTAGGGTTATTACATCAGTGATGAGAATATATAGAGGCTTTGCATTCTTTTTCTTAAAATTACATCAGACCAGATTCAATTTTTCCTTGCTCCTCTATTGGATGACTATTGAGCATTAGCATTATTTGTTGATAATGGTAATGAATAATTATTGATGATGGTGATGATGGTGACAGTATTGATGCTGAAGGTGACAGTAAAGATAATGGTGATGCTGATAGTGATGGTAATGGTAATGATCATAATGATGAGTGGCATAATTTTTTTTTTGACATAATGATATTATGAGATATAGAAAATACAGGGAATGACATTGAACAGTTTAGATAATTTATAAGATATACATGTACAATGAAATAATGAGAGGAAATGAAATATTGAGACAAAGTGGGATAAGGATGGGAATAGATAAATGATAGGATGTGTGACAAAGAATTAGTAAGAGTGGAATAATGAAATTAAATGAAGGAATAAGATGAAATTGCTAAAATAATGATGGCGAAGTGGAATGATGAGAGATAATAGTGCATAATAGGGTTGAATAATTTTACGAGTGGAATAATAAGATGAACCAAATTAACCCAGTCTTTTTGTTTTTATTGTAGATCATATCAATGAAATTACGTCATGCGTCTTCCAATATCTGAAAATGTTACAACAACAAGAGCCTCTGGAATGGGTCTTTGAAGAATGCCAGGTACTAATCCTGAATCAAGTGCTCATCAATGAGTTTTATCTCCTTTACGAATGTAAAGCTTTGGAACCCACTTCAAATTTCCCAAAATATGTTCAGGCCTGGCTTGTCACCCTGTACTCAGTTGATACACTATGTTTTCTAGGCTTTAGCTGAAGTCCAGTTCCGATTTAAAGACAAAGAAAACCCAAAAAGCTATGTATCTCACATTGCAGGATGTATTCATGTAAGTACCATCATAAAATTTTATTACTCCAAAATTAATAAAAAAGAATAATGATAATAATAATGATAATAATAATAATAATAATAATAATAATAATAATAATAAGGACTTTGTAAATATTACCATTTTATAACCATTTTTTTCCATTTTCTTTAGGATTATGCAATAGATGATGTCCTACAAGGACAGTTTCTTATGCAGTCATTCGAACCTGACCTTGTTAAGATGCTTCTTTCTCACTTGATACCTTCTAAAGTTAGGTAGGTTTTGATATCTTACACTTTAATAATGATTACAGTGCAACACATATATAACTACACTAACCAAGGCCATCCAGACAAATTTTCATATGTCAAATTAACCAATCATGATCGAATTGAGTATTTACTACTATCAATACCCTGGAACAACCTCTAGGCTGATCTACCTCAGGGCACGGCTAACTCACAAATGGAACCCTGAAACAACCTCTGGGCTGATGTAAGTCAGGGCAAAGCTAACTCACAGATTGAACCCTGAAACAGCCTATGGGAACTTGGTCAAAGTCAGGGCACAACTAACTCAGAGATTATATTATTAGAATTTGATCTATGGGTCAGTTGCAAGTGGAGGAAGAAAAACTAGAGAACCCAGGGAAAACCCCTCAAATCATTGGGACTTGCATCATGTAATGCTGTAACCTCCATGTTGATTGATATAAACAAGAGATTTTGGTCTTGGTTTCTTCGCATAATGTCAATGCACTGCCCAGTGGATGACAGCATGTGTCATTGTCGTTTTAGGATTGTTGTTGTCTCTAAAAATTATGAGGGTAAAACTGACCTGGTAGAGGAATGGTATGGCACTGAATACAAAATGGAACAAATACCCAAAGAACAGATTGAAGTAAGTGTCGTCACTATTAGGGTTTTCATTAAGGGTTGGAAGTCGGAGAATCCTCTGGTAACTGAGCAAAATTCTCCAGCTTTATCTATGATTAATACTGCTCTAAGCACATGCTCAAGAGACATCTTAATTGTTTTTTTTTTATTAAGCACAATTTTCATTAAACATTCAAGAGTGAGTAATGTTTAGCTTATTCTATATTAAATATACCAAAATATAGCAAATATTTATTTTTGAAACCCATGAAACCCCAAACAAAGTAACACAGCTTACATTTTTTTCTTGTACAAATGCTTTACTAGGAATGGAGTAATGTTACTCTCAATGGATCACTGAGACTCCCCAAGAAAAACGAATTTATTCCTACAGACTTGGACCTCAGGCCTGCTCCACCAGAGGTGAGATGTGCCGCAAAACTAAAATGAATATTCATCAAATTTCCTAAAATAGTGTCATTGATGAATTTATCTATGAGCTAGAAAATTAGCATAAAAATTATTGGTCATTTGTCTCTAGCTGAAAGAAACTCAGAAAATAATCATAGTCCCTGATAGGAATCAAACCCATGACCCTCCTGATACCAGTCAGATGCTCTAGCCACTGAGGTACAGGAATCCTCGGGAACCCAGGGGTAAAGTTCTGTCGCTTGTTTCTCGCTATTAAAAGAGTGACAGAACCTTACCCCTTAGTTCCCGAGGATGAAATCATTGTACAAATAATTGAAAAATGTACCAGTAACATGCTGATGAGGCCAAACTTTTAATGATTTACATTGATAAAATTATTGATTATTTTTTTCTCTCTCCTACATATATAGCTATCGCCATTTCCACAATTAATTAAGGTAATTATATATATATATATTATGGTGAAAGTTTTTTCTTTTTCTGCTGAATGAGTTTCTGATAATATTCTCTTCAAGATATTTGCTGTTTATTAACATAATATATATACATATATTTTGTTATAAAGGAAAGTAAATTGTCACAATTATGGTTCAAGCGGGATACTACCTTTCAATGTCCAAAAGCTTGTATGTTCTTTGAAATCACTAGGTAAGTGACAAGTACTAATAATTATTGCAATTTTTATCAACATTTACAAGCAAGCATAAGCTATATGCACTGCCTAGAATTATTACAGCTGTTGGACTGATCAACTGATCCCAGGGGGGTACTCTTGCCCGTTTAGGGTAGGGATGTGCCGCTGAGCCCACTGAACCCTGACCCTGTTCCAGAGTAAAATCGCTGAAATTCATACCCTGTTCCAGAGCAAGATCGCTGAAAATCATACCCTGTTCCGGTATTGCGAAAATGGTTACGCTGTTCCAGAGAGGAGAGAGCATGATTTCATATACCCTGTCCCAGAGTGAGCGCGACCCTGTTCCAGAGTAGAATCACTGAAAACCATACCCTGTTTGGCGGCACATACCCATATAGCAAATATAGGGGAGTACCCCCCCCCCCCCCCCCCCAGGGCAACTGATATAGAGTAACATCATTAAATTTACAGGCTTCTCTTTCTTTTTTATATCATTCAAATATTCTTGAAATTCATATGTCAAACGCATAACAGTTCAGTTGTTAATATTATAGTATATCTAACTTCTCTTGTCAGTCCACTTGCATATGTGGATCCTTGCCATTTCAATATGGCATCCCTGTTCGCAAAGCTCCTCAAGGATGCACTGAATGAATTTGCATATGATGCAAAGATCGCAGGAGTTAGTTATGGCATCAAAAATACCATGTATGGAATGTTTGTAAGTATAAACATCAAATATTATTAATCCACCCTGCAGTTTTCTTCACATAATTTGCCCAATTAACTCCAATTTAAATACCTAAGTACCTAGAGAGTAAAAATCTTCAAATGAATTTGGTACATGAATTTGAGCACACCATCCAGAGTGCGTATACTCTTAACCATTAGATATCAATGCTAGTACACTAATAAATCTTATTATTTTAGCTGAATATTGAGGGATACAATCAGAAACAAGGAATATTGCTACAAAAGATACTTGAACGAATGACCAATTTCACCATTGATCCAAAGAGATTTGCTCTCATCAAAGAAAGGGTAAGACATACGGGTATGTCAATATGGAAAATCACTCACAACATCCAATATTATTGAAGAAAGGGTTGATGCTAAGCATGTGTCCGTTGAGTTATGTACAGGTGTGCACTGAAGGTTGCATAAGAGAAGCAAGCCATTCCATAACTTGATGGATGCACACTAAGCCTGAATTAACATTTAAATAGCATAGCAAAACTATTAGTGTGTTAAAAAATTCTACTTTTATTCTAACAAAATCTTCAGCACATAGCATGTTCTTCTCAATCATGTAAGCATGCACTCCATAGAGTTATTGATGCTCTTCACGCAATGTCGGTCAGGCAATGCCAGTTTATGCAATGCCAGTCACGCAACCAATCAGAGTGTGTGTTATATCATGCTTTGCATAATAAGTTAGACCTCAGCAAACCGTACTTTCATTAAAACATTACACTTCAGTATTAAATTACTTCATACAAAATATGCTAGTTTAATTTACTACTTTAAGAATTTCTTGTTCTTAAAGAAGCACTGTCTTTTAAATGTTTCAGTATGAGTTGGGGCTTCGTAATTTTAAGGCTGAGCAGCCATACCAACATGCATCGTACTACACCTGGTATGTTTTGGAAGAGATGGCCTGGCATATGGATGAGCTTCTTGGAGCCCTTGAAGGTATTAAACGTAAATTTTGCCAGAGTTGTTGAAAAACATTTTCACTTTTTTTAAAATTTTAAACCCTGATTGATGTGCATCCAGCTCTTGCATGGGTTTCACTTAATGTCTTAATTTTTTACTCAATTAAACTTACAGATGTGACCATAGAGAAGCTTTACAGCTTTATCCCAGCACTCTTGAAAAACCTGAATATAGAATGTCTAATTCATGGCAATGTCACCAAAGAGGTACGACATTAGGCATTTCAAGGTTGAGGAAAAAACTGGGTCAGGTTACCATTACATTGTGGGACTCTTTTAAATAGCATATTTCCAGGAATGTCTCACCTGCTAAGTACTGTAGAGCTGTTGATATCAGCCAAAACAAACAAGTTTCATTGTCGATTTGTTCTATTGTTTTGTTTATATTGTTCTGTTGTATTCATTCAATTGGATTAGATCTTTTTTCTGCTGCGACCTTGTCCTATATTTCCAAGATGGGTCTATTTGGTCGGTCTATTTTCACAGTCCCATAATGCACTGCAATGTCAACTCAACACAGTATTCCCTCAACCTAAGAATGGCCAATACTAAGTAATTTAATGATCATTATTTAACCTTGATCATGAGTGCCATATAGATTTAATGATACTGGTCTTTTTCACTTGCAGGAAGCTCTTTGTATTATAGACAAGGTAGAGAAAATATTCATTGACAATTGTGGTACCAAACCATTGTTACCAGCACAGTTGAGAAGACACCGTGAAATACAGCTTCCACACAGTAAGATAATGATGTGATTATGTTTTTCTATAGGGATTCAGTTTGTATGTATTTTATACTCCTTTGATCGTCATTGGCAATCCCTCTATGGAGTAAAAAGAAATCTAGTTGGTCAGTGTTTATTGTTTAGAGCTCATTGATGACTTTCTAGTCTGATTGGACAGATTGGGCATTTGAACTCTGTAGAGGTTGGAGCTGTGCCAACAGCCTGTTGTCTTACTTTACTTGCTGACTGGAGTCACTCATTGTGCTTCTTCCTCTGTTTTGTTAACTTTACAGATTCCTCTTATGCATATGAGGCACTTAATGAGGTGCACAGCAATTCATGCATTGAGATCTACTATCAGGTAACTTGACCCCTAGAATTACTGCAGTTTTCTATGTTCTGTCAACTCCAACATTTCAACAGCTCGTTGTGAAATTGTTTTTCACTGCATTAATTCACCCACTGATTATTTTTGATGGCAGTGAAAATCTCACAATTAAAGAGTTAGCAAAATATCAAACCCGCAGTAGGCATGGTTGTTATGTTTTCCCATTTCAGACCACCTCATTCTCTTGATAAAAAGTTTTTCGAGCCTATGAAAAGTGGCCTATAGACTGATGTTTTCCAGGGTTTAAAATTCATCTTTTCTCATTTAAATTTTGAAAATGTTAGTGGGCCACAATATCAAACTTGTATTAGTAATTTAATCCTTGCATGTTGAGTATTTTTTTAGTGGAGCAATTCCACTGTTTTCACATTTCAAACCACATGTCATTACCTTGAGCATTATTCTGATATTTAAAAGTTCAAACACTTAACACTTACCATGATTGCAATGGCAATCAAGACCTGAATGTTAGCTTATATTTTCTTTATCTGCAGTGTGAGCTCCAAGCCACCAGGAGCAACATGTTGCTTGAACTATTTTGTCAAATCATCAGTGAGCCTTGCTTTAATGAGCTGAGAACCAAGGAACAACTGGGGTACCTTGTGTTCAGTGAGCCAAGGCGTCGCAATGGAGCTCAGGTAATATTGATGACACATCTTCTTTATGAGCTGGGATGTAACCTGGTGCTTCAATTGCTTCATTGCAAGCCTTCTTGACTTATAATTTTATCATAAATAATATAACAGTGTGACGTGCCTAACTGTGGCCACCCAACTTTTTTTTACTATAGTTAGCCAATCAGACAGCGCGAATTTTCACTCAACATTACTGCGAATATTTAAAATTATGTTGTTCTCTTTGCAACAAAAACTTATAAATAAATGGCTAGGAATTTGCCTAGATGATAATGTCTATCTCGGTCATTTTGCTGGCTAACACTGGACACTTTCATAAAAAGTCTTTAAATGTATGTAAACACTTAGGGGGGGGGGCGAGGGGGAGGATTCAACAGCGTTTAAATAATAATAAGTTGGGTGGCCACAGTTAGGTGCGTTGCACTGTCATTTTTTTCTACAGCCTTTTATGCTCTTCAGTTTGAATCATCAATCATGTCAGACAATCAATCAATCTTTTTTTAGTACCACTTACTAGCTAAAGAATCCTAGAATGTGTTACAAGCTTCTTTTTTTGTCATAAGGGATGGGTCATTTTTTAGGAGGGCCATAATTTTTTCAACCTCATTTCAGTACTAAACCAACAAAAAAAAGAGAGCTCCTTCAGATCCAGTTTTACCACACTCCCACCCTTTACTTTATGACCAGTCCCTCATAGAAATATGTGTTTTTTGATGACTTACTGGCATATGATTTTTATTTTCAGGGTCTAAGATTCACTATCCAGTCTGAGAAAGAGCCTGCACATCTCGACTCTCGAGTAGAAGCTTTTTTACAAGGATTTGAGGTTTGTATCCTATCCATTATCAGTGATTTAATTTGCAGAATTGTATGCTTTAATAGCATCTTTCTTTGTTTCCAAAGCCATCAGCAACTGAGGTGCAAATGAAACACAGCCCAGCCAGACAAAATCAGCCTTCATTTAGGGCGGATTTTTTTGGGAGGGGAGGGGTGACCCCCATCCCCCTTTTTTGGTCCAAAATATTCCCAAAATGCAGGAAATAGCATTTATTGAAACCATATTTTAATAATTTATTTTGCAGGCATGTTCCCCCCAGACCCTTCTCTGGATTCATTTTTGCATGGCAAAATTTTTCAGTTTCCTTACCCCTTCTCATATTCCCAGATCTGCCCCTTTTTATGTTTTCCCTAGCTATTAAATCTGCACTTGACTAATCTAAGGTATTTCTTATAAACAGGAGACTCTTAAGAACATGGAGAATGATGATTTCAATAAGCATGTTGAAGCACTAGCTGTAAAGAGACTAGAAAAGCCAAAGAAGTTGGGATCAGAGTCTATGAAGCATTGGTCTGAGATTTTATCAAGACAATATAACTTTGACAGAGGTAAGAGTTTAGTTTTTCATGACTGCAATAATATTTATCTTATTTTTTGGGTGCTCAAACTTGAAATTGTTACTACACCTTCACCTTGGGTCACAAGATTTCATTCAAAAATTAATACAGTATGTTTTCTTTGTAAATTGTAATATTAGTTCTTTTATGATTGCAGATAGTATTGAGGTTGTTTTCCTAAGAACAATGACTAAGGATGATCTCATGGATTTTTACAGGGTAAATTTCACATGAATTATATTTAATTCAGTCATTCTATAAAATATATTAATTTAATTTACTAAAAAGAATAATGCTATCATCATTGACAGTCACTTTTAGCAGTGGATGCACCAAAGAGACACAAACTTGCAATTCACATCTTATCCAAGGAGAGTAAGTAAAAACAAAAATGGTGGAACGAGCAGGAGTGTTTTATCGGGTATAAAACACGAAGCGTAACTGTGTGGTTTTAGGCCCGATAAAACACGATCTGCGAGTTTATTAAACGGCTTAAAAAACTCATGATGTAAGTTCTCATATTGTACAGAATTCTTTACGAAATGAACCAAGTTTGATAGAAAAAATCCAAGTTAAATTTTATGCAAATGAAGACGAATCTATGTCAGATATAAAACCTCCTTCACGGTCATGATTTCTATTGTTTCCTTCATGAATTATTATTGAGCTTTTTAACGAGCTATAAAACATTTGAGTTGGGCTAAGATACTGGAAACTATGGTTCCAGCTAGATCTATATTCATTGTTCCCAAAAAAGGGGAATTGTAATTTCTAAATTGGTTGGGAAGGGTATGTACAGTATGTTGTAGCTTCTGAAAATGTCCTTACTTGCAGTAGCCAGGTTGGGTATCTGGAAGGCTTTGTTTCTGTCCACAAAAGGCTTGCCAGGCAAAAATCTATTGTTCCAGTTAGATCAAGGGGGTGCTGAAAGTTGCAAGGAGTAGCATGGGGGAAGGGGCCTGAGGAGGGCCAGTCACATAACAGTATTATACTCCCATATGGAGGATTTATTTCAATATATCTTTAATATTAAATTGACTTCTTTTTAGTGTCTGAAAAAAGATGTGAAAATTCCAATGATGTAGAATCAGTTGATGGTAACACCAAAAGAAGTTCAAACCTCGTAAGTATAGTATTTGTAGAGTAAATCGTAAATTATTCCCTATCACTAGGTAAGCTGATATCTACTGTGTTATTGGTGCTCGAGATTGTGAAGTCTTGGTCATAAACGGTGCACCACCCTCCTAAAAGATTCCTGGATTGTGCACCCACTTCTAGAAAAAAAAACATGGATATGCCCCTAAAGTAGCCTGTGTACATGTGCTCTCACCCCTCCTCCAATAGAGGGAAATGTATCATTGGTGAACAGTATTACAGTAGAGTAGATTATTGAATTTAGTTTTTTTCACTTATAAAAAATATAACAATAACTCAAATTTATGATTATTTTTTTACAGCCTATTTATATCCAAGATGTTGCCACTTTTAAAAGCAGTCTCCCTCTGTTCCCTCTGGTACCTCCTTACAATGGCCAAGCCAGGAAATCAAAATTATGATTCATTGGTAAATGACGTATTTGATATAATCAATAATAATTATGAGTTTAGTGTCCAAAGAACTCATTCTCAAATTCAAAAGGCTGACATTTTTTGCAAGTATTTAACTTCAAATTTTCTCATTTTTATTCGCATTATATTCATACATTTTATTTTATCCTTATCAAATGAAGAAATTCTCTAGATGTAAGTATTGACTGATACTGAAATAGTTTATCCAATCAATAAAAACAAATAAACTTAAGTAAAAAGAAAGTACTTTGATGCTACAGATCTACTCAGACACTACAAAAGCCACTGAAAACAAGAATTGGAAAACAATAAAAAGCAACTAAAAACTTAGAGTTTAATTGAAAACTTTATGTTTTGTTAAACATTTCTTCAGTTGAGGTGATTGTCCAAATCCATCGAACAAACAACTCAAACCAGCTAAATATTCAAACATGAAGATAGAACCAAACAGAATCTTTGTGGAACAGATTTTTTTGAAGAGAAAATTAATTGATATCAGTGTGTTTATATGATAAGTTATCACCCATTTTATAAAAGTTTTCCTATTAGATATCGGAGCTATCCCTGATAATCATTTAGTAATCATCAACAACATGGATTAATATAGATGAATAATCTCTTTTAATATTTAAGACATCCAGGCACCTAATAATTATTATGATAATTATTTTTTATTCATATCCCTACACAGTTTTTCCCTTAGTTTTTTGTGGCTAGGGTGACACCATCTGCAAAAGGCAGCATAACCAAATTGACCTGGCCATCTTTGTGAATCTTCATGTTCAGTTCATGAATAGCCTTTGTGTCTTCATCCATTGTGGAAGGATCTTGAATCACTTTACCAGACCAAAGTACCTAGTTTTGAAGAAAGCACTTTAGTTTACAGACAATAATATTCAAAATGAGGATTTGAAAGTTTTGCTTATTAGATGAAAACCTGCATATATATAGCTGCCCTCTGATGTTGGGGGGACTGGGACAAGGGGATTAGGGAAGAGAGGGGGAGGGGAGGGGAATTATTGAAATTGCATGAACAACTAAGTAACAACCAAAGGCCAGTAATGTAATGGAATTATATTTTAAGAAGTTTAAGGTTTTGGTGACATCAGAAACAGCATGTAAAATATATGGTAAGTAATATTGCACAATGGCTATCCTCATGTTTTTTATTTGACCAGCTGGATCAGATATGATTGAATCCAGATTGTGCACAATAAGAGAAAATTCTTAGGGATCTTTGGAGCGCTATTTCTAAAGCTTACAATCTTAAAAGTTTGTAGACAACATGTATATCTGGGCAACACTTAGTCTCCTGTGCGGGCAACTTCAACCCTTTAACTCTAATCTATAACTCTGGTGGGCTTCCTTTGGCAATGTTATGAAAACATGTTTTTTTGTTATTTTTTTGTTACTATTGAAAGATGCCTGATGGAAACTAGGCAACACAGCGTATATTGTACTGGGTTTATAAACTGAAGTGTAAAGTTTGTTATTTGATAACTTCAAAATCTTAACCAAGCTACATGTACCATTAACTTGAAAAACAAGATTGACTAAATAAATCCTACTTACATTATCAACAGCAATCATGCCTCCTTTCCTCACCAACTGGAGAGACTTCTCATAGTAGACACTGTAATTAACTTTATCAGCATCAATAAAAACAAAGTCATAAGTTCCTGCCTCCCCATTGGTGATCAATTCATCTGCAATTCAAAATCAAATCAAAAAGTTTGAAAATTTTGAAGCATGATTTTTCCAAGTTATTCTTGCTACAATGTTAGGTAATGGGACATACTGTAGCAACAGTAGTCAAGGGTTCAAAGTGCAGCACATGAAAATATAGTACTTAATTCACATTTTATATACAGCATATTACCGAGCGTTTGGATAGCAGATTGAATGCGCAAGTCAACTTTGTCCTCAACTCCAGCCTGTAGACCAGTCAATAAAAAAAGTTACAAGAAATGCTATAATTTTCATACTGTAATAATAACTTCATAAGCAGGGTGGTAATGGGTTATTTCATGAAAATGGTTTGGCCATTTTCAAAATTTTGGTGAAATGTGAAATGTCCACTTTCATCATACAGTATAACATAAATCACTTCATTTAAATAGTGTCTAGTCGTAGAAGAATCCTAAACAGCCTGTACCAAGTATGACTTATCATTTTATGATAAACTTAATAATTATTTGGCAGTTTTATTTTCCTTAAACTGCACCTATTAACCCCCGATTAAAAATTAAAACAAGTACACTCAAAAGCCTGGGGTGATGTCACAGTCACTAACATATCAGAAGTATAAACCTTCATTACGCAACATTCAAGTGAAGAAATATTTCACCATTCAACTATTCACTTTATGAAGAATCAATACTGAAAGTATTGTAACAGGATGGGGTGCACTTTAAAACATTTTACCCTGCATTAGGGACTAATATTTATAACTACAGATGGGACATCCTCACCTCATTGAGCACTTGCTTTCCAACCGCATTAAAGTATTTATCAGTTATGTCACATGCAATAACTTTTCCATCATCAGGAATACTCAGAGCAAAATTTAAAGTATTGTAACCAGTATAGACTCCTAAAAAATCAAGACAACCATTCAGTGTTATCTTTTTTGCTTTTCTTATGTTCAATATTGAAGTCCCCAAAATGTTCCCCAAAATGTTCCCCTGTTGAATTATTCATGTAAGAGTGGGGTATTGTCTCCTGGTTCAACAGCCTATCCCAATTTGGAGGCACAATACTAATCTATTAACATTTCACACTCATGATTGTAAGCCGCACGGCTGCCATAAGCGCCTTAATACGCAGCCTGTAAAATCCTCCACTGGTTATTTATGTGAAGCTCATTGAGATATTTGAAATGGGCTATATTATTAAGTACCAATTATTATTATATCATTATCATTATTTTTTACTCACCAATTTCTATTACTTTTCTGACATTCATTATTGAAAACAAAACTCTAAAAAGCTGAGATTCTTCTGCTGCACCAAGCATTCTGGTTTGCACCCCATACTTCAATGTTTCCTGACCATAAAAAAAAGATGATCAAATTATGTTATCTGGATTTATTTATCACTGGCAGACCATATTCCCTATTTGATGGCCTCCCTCTAGGGGGTTTTGGTCAATAGAGAGTTTTAGATTTAAGCTCATGGCAAATGTCAGTTGACCAGTGAAAAAGTATTTTAGCAGCAGTAAGGTTGACTCGCGATTGATGCCGTATATTTGCGGGTTTAACCCGCGAAATTCAGAGCGTGTTGGCATTTTAACAATTTCTCAATAATTTCCAAATCTCCCGAAATCGACTTGCAATGGCGCGTTGCCGACCTTACTGCTGCTGTGTTGGGAATCAAAGATATCGCAAACGGAAGTTAAAATATTTGTTGGATATACGATGCATGAATGTAAAGAGTTTGCTTATGACTTCTGTATAATTTGCCTAAGGCCCAAAGTTAATATACCCAAGCCCAAGGGTTTCTGGTGTTGTGGTAAGAAAATGCAAATAGAAGACGACACGTCAGCACAGTGTTACGAGTGTGGTAAGAATATTCGTAATGCCGTACCAAATGCTACCAGAGAGCAGTATTACGCCAATGGAGGTCGTACGAAAACACCTTATAAGAGAATAAAATACTTCCGAGACTGGATGAGTCACATCCAAGGTTTACGACCGGTATATTTAGACGATGAAGTAAAGGAGAAAATCATAGACCATTTAGAAGAGCCAACCCCGCAAAGTCTACGGAAGACATTGAAAAAAATAAAGCTAGGGAAATATTACAAAGCTATTCCCTATCTTTTGTCTGAAATTACCGGTAAGTCTATTCCCGAGGTTTCTGATATGACAAAAGCCGAGTGGATGTTTTGTCGGCTGGATAAGGATATTCCTTATTACCCCGACGTAATCTATGAAATATTTTACGAAATAGACCCCAACCACCCCCTCTTGGGATGGATTCCAAGAAGATAGTGGATCTTATGGCATAAATATTGCGCGTAATTTCCAGACTGTCGTTCGATATGTAAACGAAATCCCGTCACGCTTTTTTCAAAGCAGATGTTTACTGAGCAAGCTTTCTTTGAAGCTCCTCTTTTGCCTCTTGATAGATCTTTTTGCGAGATTCCTCGGAAAGATCTTTTACGACTGTTTTTTTGTTCCTTATGTCCGACTTTAATTTCTTGTATTTCTCCTCTTCGGCTAAGATAAGCGAGAATTCTACATCATCTATCTTTCTGTCACGCAAAGCCTTTGAGACAAGGTCAGTAATAGTATTTACTTTAGCCCTTGACAGAGCTATTGTCGTGTCATGCTTGGATATTTTGCTTGACAACTGTTTCATAATACCCGTAGCAACAGCCGAGATAATACCACAGGCTGCCCCAACGCCGGCCAAAGGAACTCCAACGATTATTCCCGGCCCAGTAAGCGAAGTAGCAACGCCGGAGCCCGTTAACACAACGGATATGGATCCTGAAGTTATCGCAATCTTATGTAGCGTAGTCCGTGCTCTGACGTATTTCTTCCTAACTTTTTCGTAGTGTTTTGTTTGCCCTTCCAAGTAAGCCAGGATTAAGTTCGCTTTATTAGGACTGAAATTCTCCGCGTTTAATTCGTTAGGTTCCTTAGGAAGTTCAGGATAAAGTGGAGGTGCTGATGGTATAACATCCATTATATATAGTATGTACGACGCTTTTGGGAATGATATTGAGGACCAGCCACATCACGACTACTGGAATTGGAGGGCCTTTAGGAAGATGTTCCCACATGCAGACCCTAGTAAGTTTGAGAGAAGACCCGATGGTATTTATTACCGAGGTTCCCGAATGTACAGTAATGAGGACTTGGAGTCAAAGCCAAAGGCAGCACCGGAACCAAATGGCCCAAAGATAGTCCATTTTTATTATAAAGAGCCAAAGCCGGCGCCCAAGCCTACGCCAGTGCATAAGGAAGCTCCACCTAACTTCCCGGATAATTTATTGTTAACCAAGGAAGATTACCCATTTTACGATGCTGAAGGTGGCGTAAACGACTTTGATAAGCTTGTAACGAACCTGGAGATTTTAGTGGGTAAGCAATCGTTTGACGTAGTAGTAAGGGATATCTTTAAAGAAACGATGTTGAAGCATACGTCAGGTAAAGAGGCCAGGGAATGGTTAGCAGGACCCAACATGCGGTATTGGCCACAGCAGTTAAACTTTGCTATTTGGGCTGCCACTAAAGGTTGTGGCGTTGCCGCGGGCATGTTTCACATTTCATTTATGCGGTTTCACGTTGCCTTTACGGTAAGGAGGTTGTTGAAGGAGCTTAACGTACCCCTACCAGGAGATAAGGCATTTAATTCGATGAATAACCGCTATGACTCCGCCGCCCTGGAAAGGTTAATTAATGAGTTTAAGCCACAGCAAAGAGACTTTCGTTATAGGGAGGGTAAGACGCATGGGCTGGGTATTGTTTATGTTTGGTCGGCTACCGGCGAGCGGCCAGCAGACATGGAGCACCAAGCATACCCAAGTAATGAGTTAGAGTTTGATGACATGGGTGGTGATAAGGGTAATAACACGTTAATTACTAGGATTCAAATGATCTTTCCTAGCACTTGGGATCCGTTTGTATTATTAAAAGGAAAAGGCCTAAGGAACCTTTCTAGGATCAACCGCAGTATAGAAGCATTTGTTTACTGTATCCTAGGAGCGCAGGTAAATACCCGCAGCCCTATCATTGGCGCCCAAGGTGCTTCGCAGGAGACGCAACAGGAATTCCTAGCCCTGTTTGAGTCCGCAATAATAGAAAATGACATATCCAAGTCGGTGCAGAGATATCAATTAGCGGTGCAGCAATCGAAGGTTAGGCTGGATTACGCTTTGTCGCCTGGTTGTTGGTTGATGCCAAGTAATTTGGTTATCAACGCCAATTCCGTTGTGGGTTATAACAACAAGCTGCAGCGAGCAACCAAAGACATGAAGTTTGGGGTGAATGACGTGAACTCTGACACCATTAGGAGGCACTTAGTTGAACAGCCTAAGAAAATACACCAACCACCTAAAAAAGAACCATACCGAGCACCTAAAAAAGAACCATACCGAGCGCCTAAAAAGGAGGAGGAATATGACCATAACCTACTAAAAGCCGGCCTAGCAGTCGCAAGCATTGGTCTGAGCTATTATATATGGCGATGAACAACCCCTACGTAGCTGGAGTAGATTGTGTCTATACGACTTACACAGGCGAAAAAAAATACAACCAGGCATCTTGGGTGGACGTCACCGGGATGTCCGTGAATTTGAACTACTCAGGGAAGAAGTTGATAATATGCAGTATTTGCCTTGGCGCCGTGAGTCATGCTAACGTGGGCTTTCGTTTCTGCGACGATAATGGCATACTACAGCCCATGCGCGTAAAGACGAACACAAGAGTGCCTGCGCATTTCTCAGTAGAGCCGCCAACGAATAGCGCCGAGAATCTTTCCGTTTGGACTTTTCACCTAGTTGCCGATTGCCACGGAAAGGTAAAGCTGCAAATGCGTATAGACGACACGGGAAGCGTCTGCATAAACAGCATAGAAAATCAAAGGGATGAGATTTACAATCACAAGGTTATTAGCACTCTTACGGTATTAAGTCTATAGACCTGAAATATATGAACCCACATAAAAAAGAAGAATTTTTCTCACATCTTATGGAGGAGAAGCGCTGCTTACAACAGCAATGGTACGATACCGGACTGCGGGTGGAGGTTTAGGGCTGCTCATGTGCACCATTTGCATTAACACGGAGTCCTCATGTAATGTTGGGTTTAAAATTGTCGATGAGAACGACCAACCATTACTACCTTTTAGAAAAAAAGATAATAATAGGAACCCAGTTCATTTTTCGGCGGAGCCCTTCGCAGTTTCCCAAGAAAACCTAACACCCGTAACTTTTCATATGATAGTCAATTGTCAATATGCGAAGCTTTATGTTCTTCCCAATGACGTCGCCAACCTTCGCATAAATGCCGCTCCAACGGTAGGTCCTTCGTCGGATAGAACCTGGAATCATAAGACCATTAGTACTATGACTGCTATACCTTTAGTTCCGCATTATCAGGGCGGTGCGAATACTATCTTTACTTATCCCCAGTCGAGAACACCTCGGGCACCCGACGACGATAAGCCTGACATAACATACAAGGATAAGATTAACCCTTCATCTTCTTCAGGAGTACCACTCCAATAGCGACGACCAAGATCCAAATGTTATTCCCCACGAACTTCAACAGTTCACCGCCGGCCCTAAGTGCCAGGCTAAGAACGCTACCCAGCAGCCCAGGAAGACCGGCTGCCATCTTTTTTCCCAAGTCCGTTAGTCCATTGCCTAATTTCTTTACGCCCGCGCCTGTAGCCTTAAGCGCGGATAGGATTACTCCTACTACGCTTGAAATAGCGATCGCAAATGCCAGCGGAATACCATATTTCACCAGGAGCTTTTTTACCTTTTCCTTGGTGGTAAGCCCCAGCTCCCTTTCCTTACCTTCTATTTGCGTTTGTAATTCCACCAGTCTTTCCTGAAGGGTTTCTATTTCCCTTTGAGCTGCCTCCCTTTCTTCTTCAGAGCGAGTTTGATCTTCGATTATTACTCGCTGTCGATCTATTTCGTACTCCAAGTCTTCGACGGCCTGTTGAAGTTGCCGTATTTGTTCCTCCGCCACTGCCTTGTCCGCCATTACTTGTCTTTCTCTGTCAACAGACTCCATTAATTCTTTTCCTAAGCGCTGTAGTTCTACGTCTTTCCCCGCCGCTTCATTTACCGCAATTTTTAGCTGATCCCTTACGCTGCTTTTTTCTTCAAACAGCTTAGAAAGCCTATCTCTAAAGTCTGCAATTTCGGCAGCATGACTTTCAGTAGTTAGCCTACCTTGTTTAATGAATTCCTCTTCCAATTCTTCTATTCTACTTTGTAATGCTATGTTATCCTCCTTAAAATCATCAAGGAGCTTAGTGATGCCACCCTCATCTTTGGTTACCGCATCAAGTTGTCGCGTAAGGTCATCGATGGTTATGTTATTTTCCTGTATTTCCTTCTTAAGTGCTTCCTTTTCAGCACTTATTCTCCGCAAGTCTTCGGTCGCATCGCTATTTGAGGGAAGTTCTTCAAGTTGTTTGCTTTTTTCCTCTTCGACGGTCTCTAATTGGTTAAGTTTTTCCTGGCACTCCTCTTGCAGTCTGATTGCGGATCTGAGGGCATCTTTGTAGCCGGGGTTCGAAATACCTCTAATAAAGGCCCTTCGAGCAACTTCTGTTTCCTTTTGAGTCAAAGTGCTTAGCATCGTCAAGTTGGGCGTTCCCAGCGCATTTGTGACTCCTTTTGGAAGCTGGTTGTTAAGCAGGTGGGAATTCTTCCTTTGATACAGGTTGTGCCATTTTTCCCTACCCGATTCTCTAACTTGAACCTGCCCTTTGTCTCCTATTTGGAAGTCCAAAGGAGCCAGGTTTAGGCTTGGGTATCGCTCTCTTAGGTCCTTGATGAAGTCCGCTATTAAGTCCGACCGCACGCCAAGGGATTCCATTTGTAAGTATTCTGGAATGGGCGTGTGGGGGTTCCTACTACTCCACTTTCGCCCGAGGGAGTGCAAAGCATCGCGGGCCCTCCTACCATACTTGCGTCTTAGCTTCTCGAAGAGGCCTTGTTTGTCTACGTTGTCATCAGGAAGCAAAGACTCGTATTCTTCGTCATTAATATCAACTTGACCTTCTTCGGTAAGGGGATCAAAATCCGTTCCTTCTACTTCCATTATATATGATAAGCTCAAAGTTAAACCCCAACGTATTACCTAAGCAGGTTGGCGGGCTGAAAGCAGAACGCACCTTTCATCGGGTCACCTTTACGCCCAGCAGCGCGAAACCAGGAGAAACCTTGTATGTGGGCGTTCCCCGCCTAACGGATAACCTAGTCCTAGTACCCGGTACCTTGGCTTTAAGGTTCGACCTAGCAATACAACCAAGCACAAAATTAGAAACTTACGTCGTTAATAACGCAGGCCGCAACTTAGTCTCTAAGATGAGAATCAAGTTTGCCGGGGAATCCTTGCTGGACTTAAATAGGTACGATCTGTATACCACCTATAAGGACCTATGGTTAACGGCCTTCGACCGCGCACAAAAGATAGAGCAGGGAATTGGAAGCGTTATCTTACGTAAGGTTCGCAGCGATACTAAGACACAACCTACGGATTCTGGTGACGCAACGGCAGTAGCAGACGCAAAGCGAATAAAGACCGCCTATGATATTAAGTATGTCATACCACTGGACTTTGAGGTGATTACAAATCATGGCGCGTACTACCCGAGACAGCTATCCGAGTTACAGTTTGAAGTGACCCTAGCAGATACCACAAACATCTTACAGATGGACACATCACAGACAGCACTTACCGGAAGTATTCATCCCTATTCTGTTACCAACTTAGAGCTACAGTACGAAACGGTATACAGCGAAGAGCTGGCCCGTAGCGCCGGTATGGAATACAGCTCTGGCAAGGCATTCCTTTACGACCACGTAGTGATGTACAAGACGTGTAGCTTTCAAAACAACGGCGACGAGGTCATCAACCAAAGCATTAACATTCCCCGAAGAAGTCTCACGGGTATAATGCTGGTGTTCGCGAAGACATATGAAGCCGGTAAGCGCGACTCCGAGGCGTTCTTTAATCCTAACATCACCAACGTGGGTATTAGCATAAACGGTGTTCCAAACAAGGTTTACTCCCAGGGAATAAAACCCGCGGATATGTACCAGGAAGTTGCGCGTAAGTTTGGCGATCAAATTAACCCTGAGGAATTCTTTAAGGATAAATATGCGTTATGGATTGACATGCGCACGACGAATGATGAAACCATGCACGGGCAAGGTCTGCGGCTGGTAAATACGCAGGACGGCATCACATTGGAAATCAAACGCACTAAAGGAACCGCTACCGACTTCAAAGTAAATGCGTACATCTTCGTCGTCTCAGACGCGCAACTGAGCGTGGAAATGAATCAGCTAAAGAGTGTTGCCTATTGATGGCCATAAAAATATGCTATATATACAATGCTTCGCGTATTTGAAAACAACGAAACCAAACTGCAATGCATAGTGCAAGGCGAAACTTTGTACTTCAAAGCAAAGGAAGTGGCGCTAGCGCTGGGTTACGAGCGTCCAAAAGATGCAATTAAGGTGCATGTTCGCGATAAATACAAGGTAAAGCTCAGCGAACTTAGAGTGGAGGTGAATCGCCTCCCCCTTCATTCACAGCCTAATTCCCTGTATGTAACCGAATCTGGGTTGTATCAACTAATATTTAGCTCTAAGATGCCAGCGGCAGAAACATTCCAGGATTGGGTCTTAGAGGACGTTCTCCCTACGCTAAGGAAGACAGGTAAGTATGAGATTGACGGCCCAAACAAGTTAGTATTTAAAATAGAAAATGAATTCGACCTGCATAAGAAAGTCGTAGACTACATCCGCAGGTTTTACCCCCAAATGCTCGTGGCCCCTGGTCTAGGCGAACTGCAGGACTCGGACGGCAAGCGCATAAAGTGCTGGCAGAAGGGCTACCAACGCGGTCAACCCGACTTAATGATCTTGAATGCGCACGTGCGATACCGTGGTTTCTGCGTAGAGCTGAAGACCCCTAAAGGCAATGGGGTATTATCTGAGGACCAACGTCGCCTGTTGCACGAATACGAAAGAAATGGTCATAAAGTAATGATCAGTAACGACTACGACGACATCTGCAGAGCCATCACGGAATATGCACGAGGAATGCGTTTACCATGTAGGTGGTGCTGTAAGCGCTTTAAGAACGCGGACACTCTAAAGACGCATTTAAAGATATTCCATAGGATATATGGCGTTTGAGGCTGTGAGGCAGATACACTGGCGAGACTTAAAGGAGGGCGTTACGTATGAAATAAAAAATTATGTAGCCTTTGAAGACAGGCTACGGTTGTTATTGGCGCATGAGGGTGTTACGTACAGCCTGTGGGCGCCGGATCGCGTCCGATACGTGATAGAGGGGCAGGAGTTTACGCATCTGAGGTCGTATGGGAAGAAGGATGGTCGCTGGGCGTTTGACGTCGCAAAGTGCGTCCTTCCTTCGCCTCTATGTAGTTAGGGTCGTCGACAATGAGGGTCGTCGACTCTTTTTTAACGATGCAGTCAGCAGGGGGTTCGCACGTAATACAGTCCATATATTGAAAGGGCGATTAGGAATCCGGCGGCTGCGTAGGCTAGCATATACTGCAAGGCCCTTTAAAAGGGGTCCTTATTTTTATTGTTGTTTGTTGAGGTATTGTTGATCCCTAACAAACAACAATAAAAATAAAGTCGTATTTCGAGACTCTTTGCGCAAGTCGTACTTTGCTACGACATCTCTTGGGACACAAAAAAGCCGCTCTTCTTTTAAAAGGGGTCCTATTCTTATCCTGCAACCTCCTTTAAAAGGGGTCTCTATTATTCTTGTTGTTTTGTTAACAAACAATAAGAAAAATAAGATCAGGATTTGAGACTCTTTCCACAAACCCTACTTTACTACCTTCCTGCAGACCTCCTTTAAAAGGGGTCTCTATTATTCTTGTTGTTTTGTTGAGGTATTGTTGATTGTTAACAAACAACAAGAAAAATAAGATCAGGATTTGAGACTCTTTGCACAAACCAAGACCTTCGTTATTTCTTTTTTATCCCTTACGGGCTTTCTTGACCACCTCATTACTGGCATGCCAAGCATCAAATCGATCTAAGTACTCTTTAAAACCACCTTGACCCTCATACAAACACTGCCAAATATGTTGGTCACTTCTATGACAGCCGCAGCGATCACAGTTTGCCTCCCAATATTCCCTGTTCTCCCACCTTACGCCTTCGACGCGGTCAAACTCCGCAAACGTTTCGTCAATTTCCTTCTTGCGGCGCGTTAACTCCTTTGTGGTGTCTACCGGACAACATCGGGCGGCAACGTCACCGTGTTTAAGGCATGCTACGCCAACCAAGTCGTAATTACCGAGGCATCTGTGTCGGTGCCATGCGTTGGTAACGTTCTCGTCGCAGCGCACGCATACATTCTTTAAACAAACCCTTTTATTACGATGGTACTCCAAAGCCTACGCACTGCTGAACTGCTTATTACAGTCTTCGCAAACAGTGACGTTGTTTACTTCCTTACTGCATACCCGTCTTTCGACGTGATATTGCAACCGCTGCTTGCTGCTGAACTCCCTTTCACATTGCTCGCACTTCATTATAACTAAGTGTTATTTAAGCCTTATAAGGGATACCGCATGAAGTCCTGCACGCTTTCTTTTGCCCAGCCCGCCATCGTTATCAGCGCGCCAAACCTTTCCGCGCGCTTCAGACCGCACATTTTGTCGTACAACTCCTGCACGCGCTCTTTCAGCCGATCGATCTCCTCCCTTTGCATTTCGACCGTCCTCTCCAGGTCTGACTTTTCTTTGACGACGTTAACCATTGCTTTGACTGCTTCCACGGGCTCCATTATATATAAATGGGGTTCATTAGATATAAATGAACCCAGATCACATGCCTTGTAACGCTCTGATAGTAGGACCCACCGGCTGCGGAAAGACCCAATTCATCGTGGAGCAGCTATTAGGACCCTTTAGATACCGTTTCGACTATATCGTGCTGCTTTGTCCCACCTATGTGAATAACCGCACCTGGACGGGCATAGGAGTGAAAGATGACGACTTCTTTGTGGATATCTTAGACCCTAACGAGTTATCTGGGCATCTTAAGTTTTGGCACAAACAATTCCCCAAGAATACTCAGACACTCCTCATATTGGATGACATTGCCTGTGGGGACGACGTAAAAAGGCGCACCTCCGAATTAGTGAAGCTCGCCTTTAGCGGCAGACACGACAATATCAGCGTTTGGTTGCTTTCCCAGCAGCTTACCAGCGTCTCTAAGCCCTTCAGGGAAAACATAGGTTCACTTGTCGTATTTTATACTCCGAGTAAGTCTGACCTGGAAACCATCTTAAGCGACTACGGCGGTGAGATATCCAGGGAACAGCTGCATGAATACATGCGGCACCTAAAAACGCACCAACATTCCAAGATGATCTTCTCTTTGAGGTTTCCGTATTCCATAAAGATCGCAGATTTTTAACTCCTAATATATATGGATATTGAGCAGCTCTTAGATGAAGTCCCCACACAGTTAGACGAAAGTAACCTTAAGGAACAACTCAACATCCTGGTGTCTTCTGGGAAGTGTAAAGAAATGATAGGCAAGGAACTTACCCATGAGCAGGTTAATAAGTTGTCAGAAGAGGAAGTCAAAAAGTTCCATAAGAGGTATGAGGCTGCCCTTGCAAGTAAGACCACGGACGCCGTAGCAGACTCCGCTATCCGACTTGCGACTAAATTGCTTGGACTTGCGCTGCCCATAGACGACGTGGAGCAACTACAGAAGGACATAAGAGATGACTATGTCATATCCCAAGAACTTAAGATAACCTGTGGGTGGTTGTCGTTGAAGTGTGGTAAGTTAATGGCAGTCGCCTCTGCGGCACTTCACGTAGCTCAGCACGTCGACTTGAAGGAACTTGCGGGCACCTTTGGTGCCTCTTGGAAGGACTTCAAGAAGGACAGAGAAGTCGAGGAGGTCTTCCAGGCACCTGATCAAGTCGCCTCAAGTACTTAGTCAAGTACTTAGTTAAGTCATCCTCAAGTACTTAGTCAAGTCGTTGTCAAGTCACCTCAAGTACTTAGTCAAGTCGTTGTCAAGTCACCTCAAGTACTTAGTCAAGTCGCCGTTAAGTCATTGCCAAGTCATTATTAAGTCGTCCGTAAGTCATTGTCAAGTCGTCATCAAGTTACTTGTCAAGTCCCTTAATATAAGATGAGTGAACCAGAGTCGAAGGTAGAGCAGCCCGAGCAAAAGATTACCAAGGCTAAATCTCCAGGCAGAGTCGCTGCCGGAAAGAAGCTCGCGGAGATGAACAGGAAGAACAAAGGCAAAAAAGAAGAAAAGGTGGAAGAGAAAGAAGAGGAATCCTTTATTAATCCTGGGTACGTCATCGGCGCGTTAGGAGTTGCTATAGCAGCAGGCAGCCTCTACTTACAATGGCGGGCTACGAAGCCAAAAGTAAAGTGGGAGGCCGTGCATGTGCCGCCAACATATCACGCACCCGTGCAGGAGCCTAGAAGCAAAATACCCGTAATGGAGTAGATTTATCACCACGTGCCGTGGCGACCTAGATTTTCCTTCTCGCTTTGTAATATAATGTCGACCGCGTTATTGAAAACTGTTGAAGAAGCAGCTATCATTACTTCCATCGTTGCGGGTATTGGTTGGGTAGGTAAGAAAGTGCTTAAGGAAGACTTTACTGAAGACCCAAGCAAGAGCTTCGCTAACTTTGCTAAGATGACCGCTGCCGTGGGCGGGGCTATCATGCTAAAGGATTACCTACGGAAGGAAAAGTACCTGCCGACGACGTAAGCTTTGCTTGCGTCTAATATAAATGGCTAGCGTGGTCGTAGGTGGAGTCATTGCAGCTTTAGCATTCACTGGAGCTAATTATGGTGGTCAGTATTTGGATAGATTAGTCAGAGGCGACAAAAGCGGAGAATTAGCCGCTGAGAGGAAGAGACACGACTTAGCGCTGGAGAAATATCAGCGAGACGTTGCAGCTTGGAATGAAAAAAGACAAGCTTACAGGGATTGGTTGGACAAGAACTACCAAGACAAAATGCAGGCAGACAAGAACTTCGAAAACACAGACTACGCCTTTAAACTTTATGCGCAGGCGCACCCAGCGGCATTAACGGGGTTGAAAAGGCCCCAGTTCAAGAATTACTACCAGCCTTCTAAGAAACAAAAAGATAGCGAATTGGTCTTTGTAGGAGTCGCAGGGCTGGCGGGAGGCGTGGCTTTGGCGTATCTAATATAATGATCGTCTTTTTGGAAAGCGACAAGAATGACTTTACCACTTATTTGAATCCCCCCATCAAAGCCTGTAAGGTTCGGTTGGTTAGTTGCTCTTTGTACAATTCTTGGTATAATTTGATTGGCGGCTTTGTCGTCGTGACTTCCACCAAACCAAAAATACCAGATTCCCATTACACCCCCATAACACTGGCTAAGGAGCTAGCAAAGCATGGATATACTCTTACCACAGGATTACCCCATGAAATGAAATTCAAGAAAAATAGTGGGAGTGCCAATCTAAAGGGCAGTCCATTGGTAGAACTCCTGGGTCTTACTAGTACCACGATCAATGGTCAACTTGACGTAAAATGGAAAGTCGCATCCTCTTATGAAGTCTATTGCGACTTGGTTCATAGTTACAGCAATGGAGAAAAGTCTTCTCTTATGTCCAAGTTTCTGCCCAAAGGTAATCCATTTGACCCAGTAGAATACATCCCCATTTCTTTAAGCTATGACTTGTCTAATTTGGTAGAAAGCATAAACATCACCATTAAAGTGGACGGAAAGACGGTGGATTTTAACGGACGTAAGATCAATCTCGTTTTGGAATTCATATAATGGGCCGCGTAGAGGACAAACTTAAAAGGATTTACTATGGACCTGAAGGCTATTGGAGAGGAGCGTCAGCCATCAAGAAACTCGCGACCGCGGCCAGGGTATCAGAAGAAACGGCTAAGAACTGGCTAAAAAAACAAACCCTCTGGCAGGTTTATCTTCCCGTGCCCAAGTACATTCCCAGGCCCAGCTTTACCGTAAATACCCCTAATGAAGTTCATCAGGCAGATTTGCTTTTCTTACCGCACTTTCCTAAAGACACCCACGCTTTATCGTGGGTTACAGCGTTCTTTATTACCTTCTTTGTGCCTGGTATGGTAACGTCCTTTTTTTGCGCCCGGGTATCTCGCGGCCGGTAACAAACGGGCACTAACTCTTTAGGGAATTTGTGGCGATGTATTTGCAGCAGGTCCTTTTCTATCCTGGCTTGACTGGCGCGGCGGCTGGAAAGAACAACGTCGGTAGGACACCAAGCGGCTAAAAACTCTTTGTAAGAATGCGCTTTAACTCTTTTACGTAATACTTCGCTTTGCTTCTCGTCGTTAAGGCCGCGAAGTTCTTTCTTAAAGTGACGTATATGATCTTTGCTACGATAGTCTTCGTTGGCTTCGTCTACGTAGTTTACCGTTTCCATGAGCCATTTATGCGGCATTTGGCCGCCTATAGGAGGCGGTTGGCAAGGATCGCTTGCGAATATTACCTGACACTTGCCTTTCAAGAATGCTACGAACTCTTTAAGCAAATGCAGCGGCACCGTACAAACTTCGTCCCAAAGAATTATGGGAGGAACTTCAACCGCCTCAGGAACCCACTTTTGACCGTTCCATCGGAAAAAGCTATGATACGTTTGTGCATTCGGGAGCTCGCGTTCCAGGCGGTGCGTTGGTGTGAGCACCTTGATGCCCGGGAAAAGGCTAAGAACTCTCGTGGTTTTACCACTTCCTCCCGCGCCGTAAATGTAAGACATGGCGTTGTAAGATAATAGATCCTTAACCGTTGGGTAAATCTCTTCAGTTGGTTCTACTCTTCCGTGCGCATGGTTTTCATTGTAAGTTACTCTTTGTCGCCATGCTCTTATCTCCTCGTCTTTTATGCGCCACTGCCCACTTTCTGCTATCTCGTCATCGGTGTAATATTCCTTTACCTTTTCCAACACTTCCTGTTTGACGTACAAAGAATCGGTTGCAACCCTTGGAATATCTTCTTTGTCGAAGCGTAAGAGCATCGTTAGCAGGTTAATATGCGCGTAAGCTAACATGCTTGCGCGTAAATGGTAATATTGCGGCCTATAATCCTGGTAATAACACAAAGCATTCCAGTCGTAAGTCTTATCTTCTATGCGATACTGCCAGTTCTCCACCGACACCATAGTTCCTTCTTCGTGGGCGCGTTTGATAAGGAATTCCAGCTCTCCGGCGTCTGTAACCAAACGGCGTTGTAGGTATTTATCCCCTTCTTTTGCGCCCTGTGTGAACTTTCCTATTATTATTCTGGCGGTTGCGTTGTCTTTAGGTAACCACTTCGTGTAGGAGGAATGCGCCAATATTGCTTCGTGAGCGGCGTATAAGAGAAGTTCATTCTCTTCTAAGAACTTTAACAAAGGAACTGGAATCCATTGCTTTTCTTGCAAATGTTTACCATACCAAGCGTAAATTATGGGATGTAATCCTTCTCTTAGGCTCCAAGAAGTAAGTTTTACGAATCCTGTCGCAGGCGCGTCATAATGACCGTCTAAGGATACTCGGAAGAATTGGGAGGAGGGATGCCCATAACGGTCATAATAAGGCTTACAATCTCCTTGGCCTTTAAAACTGGCGGGGTAACAATGTTTCATATCTAAGGAAACGTATTCGTCTTGGTCATATTCCATGTTCCATAAACCGCCATGACCGTGTTCTACGCATGCTTTGTGTATTTCCATATCTTTAGGCGTTGGACGCCAACCATTTCTTTTCTTCGCAGCTAAGAAGTCTAGTGATCTTGCAGTCATGGCTTCGTTAGAAAGATCCTCCCCTAAATCCAAGCACGCACTTAGTATTTTCTGGTGTTCTAATTCGGGCCTGTATAAAGTTCCGTCCTGCGTAATGAACTGCTTACCATCTTCGTCCATTAACCAAACTGAATTCTCCTTCAGGAGATTAGGCAGCGGGTAATCTTTGTACACCTTGACTTCTTTCCTACGGGGGAACTTTACGTCCCTCCACGCGTGCCCATTATGCTGGTATATCACAATGGGACCTCCACGGCCGCCGTATTTATGCGTCCCGGGGTAAATGAAGCCGTCGGTGATATCTTTAACGAAGATGCGCCGTTCTAAGAGTTTTTCTAACTTCTTTATGTTTTCTATGGTTCCTCCCGTGCGTCGAGTGTCCTTTTCCCATTTTCGTATGACTTCTTTCCTTTGTGGGGTTAACTTTCCGCCACGCGCAGCATCTTTGAAGAATTCGCGGACCAATTTGGCCACACAGTTTCCAGGATGCCGCATAGGCTGTAAATTCTTCGTATTTGGCTCACGGATTAGGTAAGCGGCGTAAATGACTACGGAGACCGGGTAAGCAACTTCATAGAAGAGTTCGTCAATCCCCACCAAAGCACCCGGTGCGGTTGTATCTTTGTTTAAAACAAAGAGGGATTTTCTTCCTGAAGCCCGTATTGGATTACGCCCCTTTTCTACTTTCCATTCGCCGTCAGAATACTTTATGAAAGTTAATTCCAAGCGATAATTGCCTTGCGGCATTAAATCTAAAATGTGTTCTGCTCTTTCGTCTGTCATCGTGTATTCTAATTCGCCTTCTGCGTAAGTCGTAAAGGCGAAATCACAATCTAGATTGTTTAAAACGCGCGTTCGTAAACGCCTAACAGTTTTATTCTTGATCTTTGGAATGTTGTCCATTATATCTAAGGTGTTATTTAGACACTGTTTGCAACCTTTTTCTCTCCTCGAATCGTTAGTTTTTAACATCCTTTTTCTCTCCTCGAATCGTTAGTTTTTAACATCCTTTTTCTCTCCTCAAATCGTTAGTTTTCGTCTATATCCTAGTGTATCAAAAGCACTGTTAGAAGTATTTTTAAATAGCTAATCTTAACATCCTTTTTCTCTCCTCAAATCGTTAGTTTTAGCATCCTTTTTTAGTTAGTTTTCGTCTATATCCTAGTGTATTAAAAGCACTGTTAGAAGTATTTTTAAATATTACTAATTTCACCTACAGCAGCAGTAAGGTCGGCAACGCGCCATTGCAAGTCGATTTCGGGAGATTTGGAAATTATTGAGAAATTGTTAAAATGCCAACACGCTCTGAATTTCGCGTGTTAAACCCGCAAATATACGGCATCAATCGCGAGTCAACCTTACTGCTGCTATTTTACATTACTGAAAAGGACTTGCAAAAGAATCCAAGTAGTAGGAAAAAAAAAGAATATTTTTGTGTGCAGTGAGAATTTTTGTAAAAGGTAAAGTAAAATACAGGAAAACGATGAACATGTGGTCACGTTTGCCGTTTGTGGGAAGAAAAACATTCAATCTAAAACTCTCTACTGCTGTATTAATAACCTCTGCTTCCCGGGGGGGGGGGGGGGGTACTCCCCTATATTCGCTATACGGGTACGTGCCACCAAACAGGGTATGGTTTTCAGCAATTCTACTCTGGAACAGGGTATATAAAATCGCGCTCGCTCTGGAACAGGATATATGAAATCACACTCTCTCCTCTCTGGAACAGGGTTTTCAGCAATCTTGCTCTGGAACAGGGTATGAATTTCAGCGATTTTTACTCTGGAACAGGGTCAGGGTTCAGAGGGCTCAGCGGCACATCCCTACCCTAAACGGGCAAGAGTACCCCCGGGCTCTGCTTGAAGGGTACAATGCATCACACTCTTATTTGATTTATTTAAATCAAGTTTTTTAGGGGGTTCAAGGATAAAGAAACCCAGTGAAATCATGATAAACGAAAATCGATAATAATCGATGCTAATAAATCAATTAATAGTAATCATGAGTAGCAAATTTGTGTAATCGATGAAAGTAGATGATAATAAATTAAAACACTTTACAGTGTTAATCAATTACTGTAACCATTAATTAATCGATTTCCATTGATTACTAGTAATTACTTCTGTTGTATTTAATAACTTGTTCTAATGTTCCCCTCTACCAGAAACTTATAAGGGGAGTAGCCCCTTATGAGTTTCTGCCCCTGCTCTGCATCGCAGGGGTTCTTTGTTGCTTTCCCCCGACCCAAGTAAACCCACCGTTCTCACGTATATATCAAAATGTTACTTTGTAAATCGATCGATTGGAACTTTGTTTCAAGCCGTTATATTCCAAAACAAGTGTACCTCTTTCAGCTTTCTCAAGGGTTGTGGTTCCCTCAAAGAATGTTGAAGGACGTAATTCATGACCGGATTTTTCCCTTCGTTGTAGTGGCTTTTGACATTAAAATATTGCTCTGCAGACAGCATCTTGCCTCTTCTTCCCAACACATAACCTAAGACTCCTGCTCCTAAAACTCCGGCCACTCCGGCACAAATCACGAACTTATTATCGCCAAACGAAGCCATTTTGATCGTCAGTACCCTGATCCTTTCGTGAATCACGTGCTCACAGTTTTTTTCCAACAGGCAGCCCAAGCCAAGGGTCCCAAACCTCCGGTCTCATACGTACCTCAGCCCCTCTCGCCCTCTCCCCCCTTTTTTTTCTTGCTTCCTTTGAGAAAAAATGCGCTCAACGAATTCATCATAAATAATACAAATCTTCTTTTCAGTAAAATTGATTAATATCAACTGAAATACGATTTATCGAACTTTGGGTTTCCTGTGATGAGGATGCGACCGGGAGAAACTGAGAACGAAAATATTTTTGGCGGGAAATAGGGAAGAAAAATAAAATGGCGGAACATTTTCGTCTTTGTGAACCTTTTTAAATAATTTTTATCAGTTATAAGCTCCTCGGCTTATAGTTAAGGATGGATAAAAATACTTTTGAGCACGTTCAAGGAAGTGGACTTGAAGAAGATGCAGAAAGCGATGAAGAAATTGAAGTAACAGCTGCCGAAGTTCTTGAAAAATTGGAAGAGGTAAAGACTATTAACTTAACTTATTAAATCAACTCACAATTAAATCGTATTCTTTAATAATAATTTAAAACTTTGGAAGTATAATTAAAAGCAGTATTTGGTTTTTGAAAGAGGGGGTAGGAAACGAAATAAATTAAATTAATTTAGAATTAAAGTCCTTTCATGCCCTTAATATGTAGGCTTGGATAAATGAAAAATTTGCACCAGAGCTGTTGGAAAGCAAGTCAGATCTAGTAGAATGCATGATAGAACAAATAAAATCAATGGTAAGTGTGGAACTTATACCACAGGCTTCCCAAGCTCACTAGAATGTCTCATCAAATCCCACCACAGGGCTGTCAACTCTCCCGGATAAACCGGGAGTCTCCAGATTTTGGACCGTGTCTCCCGGTCTCCAGATTAGAGTATCAAATCTCCAGGATAATCCCCGAAGCTGACCATTTCTTTTCTTGTGAGACTAGACTTTCACAACCATAAAATTCCAATTATTTCATGTTGTTTGTGTCATTTTACATCGCTAACAAAATCAAAACGTTCCTTATAAACTGTTCTTGCAAGCAGGCCATTGTAATATAAGCGATAATCTGATTGGTCAGAAATAAACCAATCACATCAAATGTTACAAAGCGAAAGACGTCTTTTCGCACGCTTTTTGACGCGCTGTGATGTCATGTCCCTTCCCTATCAATTCTCCAGATTTGAATATCTCTGGGGTTGACAGCCCTGTGGCAGTGAATGCTATTAACAAAAGGTGCAACAATATGAAATTCCCCAAACTTTAACTGCACGTTTTTCTGGCATAATTTCTGGTGGGGACATTAATATTTAGATATTAACATAATACATTTCTAGCTTAGTAAAGCAACATCAGCTTGCAACACAAAACCTTCACCATTTTGAAATAGCTGTATAACCATGAGAAATAATAGGGGGAATAACACCAGGCCTGTCGCCAGTGGTGGTTTTGATGGTTCCAAGGAACCCCACCCTCTCCCCCTATACAAAAAAAAAAAAGCAATATAAGGCAACCAAGATTGGTAGAAAAATGAACCACCCTCAGTGCCTACACTTCATACTATCTATTATGCTTGTAAATTGCATAAAAGCAATCTGTCATTCACAACTCAATGTAAAGCGCCTTTGATTATATTCATATAGAAAGGGTGCTATATATAAATCATCAAATCAAATCATCATCTCCCCTTTTTAGGTTTTCTTGCGATGGGCCTGAATACACTGATTGCTCTTTCTTAACTAACCTTAGGTACAGGAAGACTGAAAAGATAGAAAATGAAGCCAAGTGGAGAGACCTAAAACAGTATTTATATTTACCTCATAATTCTGGTTTGGAGAGTGAAGAAAAAATTATTTTGAAAAAACAGGTAAGCTTCTTGGATTCAATCATGTGCTGAATCATGTAGACAAGTATTGAAGAACTATTTTAATAAAGTTGGTTTATTTTGTTTATTTATTGTCAAAAATTCCACATTAGAGCTCATAAGCTTGGGCATGTTTTCCCATTTCAGTCCACGTCATACTTTTGGGAATAAGATTCCTTGTTTGAGTTCAAGTATGTACCTCTGTTAATCAACGGAATGATGCTCTAGGGAACGACAGATGGTCTGAAATGGGAAAACGATATGCTCAAGCTAATATAAAAAGGTCTATTGTCTCAGGATATGCCCTTTACATTATATCGTCAGTTAAATGTTATCACAATCAATATCCCTGGCTCACTTTGGTTTGCTCAGTTAACAAGCACCAATGGTATTGTCATCCTAATGGGGGGAAATGTATAAAAAGAACTTCTTGTACTGACAGTTCGTATGAGTGAAGGGGAAAGGTTTTCCCATTGTCTGTACATGTAATCATCCTGTCTTAATCCTCTCAGACTGAAGAGCAAATAGACAAGGCCATTGCAAAAAGGCAATTTGAAAACCTGAACGGACAGCATCCTATCGATGGAACTATCTTGGACAACATCACAGGACTTGGGAATTCTCACGGTTCGAATAACGAGTTATCAAATTCCTTCTATTCGTACCAGGTAAAAGTTTAGTAGATTTTTTTCCCTTTTCACTTGTTCTTTTCTTAATTACTAAAAGAGATAAAATGTATGCTTTTTTTCTCTGTATGGTACATTGAAATTCATTTGATATAATGGGGATTTACTGAATACACTGATAATATTCCAAACATATTCTTCGAATCAAATATTCTGCGACAGAAGCTAGTTTTTGTGTTCTAAGAAATGACCGCAGCATTGAATTAGCTTCCAAGATTTTTTTTCGGAAAAGATGAGCCGAATGTCGGCACGGAATTCAATTCATTTTAGAAGCATCTTGTTCTTGTCTTTTCGTCGACTCGACAATACTATACATAAATTAATGGCGGAAAGAAAGAATTTCTGTTGTACAGCTGCTTTTCAATGGAAGAAAAGACCACGAAAATTGAAAATTAACCAAGAAAAACTTCTTGGCAAATATTTCTAATTCTTTTGCTTTTACTTTGTAGGATTCTATGAAGTTTCCATCCCTTGAAACTCGATTGTTGGATATAATTCGTTCTCCATCAGATCCACCAGATAACTTAGCTGGTAGGTAAAATGTTGATAATTCTTAACTCTCGTAAAAATGACTCTCACTTACAAAACCAATTCCCGCGCTTGAAAAATAACCCCTAATCGTCCAAGAACGTTCTTTTTAGCTTTCTTTTCATTTAGCATCTTGCATTCATTGTTTTCTTATTTGACATCAAAATAATGATCAAAATCTCCAAGTAACTATTGCTCGAGCAAGTTATCGATAATATAGACTGTTCCTATGGGCGATTTAGTTGCTATAGAATTATGCATTTTTTTCGCTCTTTACAAGAAGAGTATCAAGTTTTAACTTTTTTTTTTTTTTGGTTTCTGTCATATCTAGAGTCGGTGGTTCCTTTCTTTCCTTGAAAAAGTGCTATACGCGCAATATCCTATAAACAGAAGATTATTAAAGGGGTTTTAGACTCCGGCACCTGTGAACGCCGCTGTAAATAGTTTATAAGTTTTATCGATAGAATTAGAAAGACTTTTCGCTTATGAGTCGCATTTCCTGTAATTTTCTAACTCGTTTATTATTTTCGGTAGTTTCTTACGACATAGAAAGCTATCTTTGATTTGTCTGACACAATTTGATTTTTCTTCGTTTAAAAATACCGTCGTTTTTTCGGCTGGATTTTACATTCAGTTTCATTCATCTTTTTCTCATCTCAAGCTCGGAAATTTTGTTTAGACTAACGAAAAAGCTTCAATCGAACTTCATTACTATCTCGACTTAAAAATAATCAATGTCAGAGGGTGCGATAAATGTAATTACTTGGGGAAAAAAAAGGAAAACGGAAAATAAAATATATGAAAAAGTTTTTTAAATGATTTTCTTAAAGAAGATATATTTTTAAAAGAAAAACTCAAATAAGGAAGCCATTTCGATGTCGAATGCACTCAAATGGCCTCTCTCCGACAATGTTTGCCGGGTGACACTGAAAAGGCCTCTTAATGCAGAATTAGGAATTTCTCCCTTAACGTGGTGGCAATATATATAACTTGAATTTAAATACTTCAAACAGTCAAAATTTTCACAGTTTACATTTCGTAATAACGAAAGTAAAGATTAAATGAAAAAAAATGAACTTGTTTTTTCGGTTGAATAGTATACCGAATGTGCCGAAAAGTTACGAAATAACTTTTTCACTATGTTATACGCTTCAAAGTACTTTGCGGTATATTTTGGCCTTTTCTTATCTGTGCGTTCCCATCTTACTATTCAATCAGCATTCTCTTAATATGGTATTATTTTAAAGTAATATAACCTAGCAGCAGTTAGGCGGAGTCGCGGAGCGCCGACAAAGCCAAAAATCGAAAGTCAAAAAACATCAGGGGGGGGGTGGGTTTTTAGAGGTCGGTAACCCGCCCTACAGGGGGTCTTGCGCGATCGGCCGACACGCGAAATGTGCCTAACTGCTGCTCTGTTGGGTACTGCAAACGGAGGTTAAAATATTTGTCGGATATACGATGCATGAATGTAAAAAGTTCGCCAATGACTTCTGTGTGATTTGCCTAAGATTCAAAGTTAATATACCCAAGCCAGAACCCTTTTGGTGTTGTGGTAAAAAAATGCAAATAGAAGACGACACGTCAGCGCAGTGTTACGAATGTGGTAAGAATATTCGTAATGCCGTACCAAATGCTACCAAAGAGCAGTATTACGCCAATGGAGGTCGTACGAAGACCCCATATAAGAGAATAAAATACTTCCGAGACTGGATGAGTCATATCCAAGGTTTACATCCGATATATTTAAGCGACGAAGTAAAGAAGAAAATCATAGACCATTTAGAAGAGCCAACCCCGCAAAGTTTACGGAAAACGTTGAAAAAATTAAAGCTAGGGAAATATTACAAAGCTATTCCTTATCTTTTGTCTGAAATTACCGGTAGGCGTATTCCTCATATTCCAGATATGCAAAGGGCCGAGTGGTTATTCTGTCGGTTGGATAAGGATATTCCCTATTATCCTGACGTAATTTACGAAATATTTTACAAAATAGACCCCAACCACCCCCTATTAGAATGGATTCCGAGAAGATGAAATGTGCAGTCGAAATCCACCTACGTTCTTTTCAAAGCAGATGTCTACTGAGCGAGTTTTCTTTGTAGATCTTCCTTTGCCTCCTGGTAGATCTTTTTGCGAGATTCCTCGGAAAGATCTTTCACGATGGTTTTTTTATTGCCCGACTTTAATTCGCCGTATTTCTTTTCCTCCGCGAGGATCAAAGAAAACTCCGTGTCGTCTATGCGGCGGTCCCGCAGAGCTTGGGAGACTAAGTCGGCGATGGTGTTAGCCTTTGCTCTTGCTAGGGCTATGTGTGTGTCGTGCTTGGATATCTTACCGGACAATTGCTTCATAATGCCTGTCGTAACAGCGGAAACGATGCCGCAGACGGCTCCAACGCTGGCCAAAGGAACGCCAACGACTATTCCAGGTCCGGTAAGCGAAGTAGCAACGCCAGTGCCTGTTAACGCCACGGACATGGAGCCGGAAGTTATCGCGATTTTATGTAGTATGCTTCGGGCTCTGGCGTACTTTTTCCTGACCTCTTCGTAGTGTTTTGTCTGCCCTTCCAAGTAAGCCAGGATTAAGTTTGCTTTGTTGAGCCTAAAGTTTTCGGCGTTTAATTCGTTAGGACCTGTATCCTTAGTGGTAGCGTGATAATTGGGAACATCTGGGTACAACTGAGGTGCTGAAGGTATAACATCCATTATATACTAATGTACGACGCTTTTGGGGATGATATTGAGGAGCAGCCACATCACGACAACCGGGATTATGCCAACTGGAGAGCATTTAGGAAGATGTTTCCGCATGCAGACCCTAGTAAGTTTGAAAGAAGACCCGATGGGATTTACTGTGAAGGCTCCAGGATGTACAGCAATGCGGACTTGGAGCCAAAGAACCCAAAACCCGAGCATAAAGAAAGGCAGCCTAATTTTCCAGAGAATTTATTACCGGCAACGGAGGATTACCCATTTTACGATAACAAAGGCGGCGCAAATGACTTTGCTAAGATGGTTACCTCCTTAGAAATACCCGTGGGTTCTACGACTTTCAAAATAAAAGTCAGAGACATCTTTAGAGAAACTGCCATGAAACATACCTCAGGGAAAGAATCCAGAGAATGGTTATCAGGTCCCAACATGCGGTATTGGCCGCAGCAGTTAAACTTTGCTGTCTGGGCTGCTACTAAAGGATGCGGTATAGCCGCGGACATGTTCCATATTCCTTTCCTGCGATTTCATGTTGCTTTTACTATTCGTAGGATATTGTTTGAGTTAGGAGCACCGCTTCCTAGTGACACTATCTTTAAGCCGAAGGATAACAAATATGACAAAGTCGCATGGGAGCGATTAAGGAATGAGTTTAAGCTTACCAACCCTGATTTTCGCAACAAAGAGGGTGCCGCCCATGGTTTAGGAGAGACTTACACCTATGCTTCGTATGTTGGCGCCAGCATAGAAACTCCGGGTATGGGGTATCCTAGCAGATGGGAATTCTCCGACTTAGGGGGTAAAGCGTCAAAAGGTGACTTGATTTACTTCATAGAAAGCAAAGAGAAATATCCTTGGGCGCCTTTCTTTGCCGCAAAGGGCATTGGACTGAAAAACCTAGCAAGGATTAATCGAAGCATTGAAGCCTTTGTTTACTGCATTCTAGGGGCCCAGGTTAGCACTCGCAGCCCCATCGTAGATGCCTCCGGTGCGTCGCAGGAAACGCAACAAGTATTCCTTGTCCTCTTCGAAAGCGCTGTTATTGAGAATGCGATCTCTAAGTCGGTGCAGAGATATCAACTTGCAGTGCAGCAGTCTAAAGTGCGACTGGATTACGCTTTGTCGCCTGGTTGTTGGCTAATGCCAAATAATTTGGTCATCAACGCCGATTCCATCGTGGGTTACAACAACAAACTTCGACAAGCTACTAAGGATATGAAGTTTGGGGTGAATGACGTGAACTCTGACATGACCAAGGGCATTCCTCACTTCGTAGAGAAACCAAAAAAGGAACACGCAGAAAAACCCGAACCAAAGAAGAAGCCTCAAAAGAAGGTTATGCCAACCATACCCGAGGAATATGACCATAACCTACTAAAGGCCGGCGTAGCAGTTACAAGCATTGGTCTAAGTTATTATATATGGCGATGAACAACCCCTACGTAGCTGGAGTAGATTGTGTTTATACGACTTACACAGGCGAGAAAAAATACAACCAGGCATCTTGGGTTGATGTCACGGGGATGTCTGTGGACCTGAACTACTCAGGAAAGAAGTTAATCCTTTGTAGTATTTGCATTGGCACGAGTAGTCACGCCAACGTCGGCTTTAGGTTCCTGGATGAGAATGGCGTACTGCAGCCTATGAGAAATAAGACAAACAACAGGGAGCCTGCGCATTTCTCCGTAGAGCCCAACCCCAGCAGTGCCGAAAATCTATCGGTTTGGACTTTCCACATGGTCGCCGATTGCCATGGGAAGGTAAAGCTGCAAATGCGCGTAGATGACACCGGGAGCGTTTGCATAAATAGTATAGAAAATCAGAGAGATACGGTTTATAACCACGCAACCATTAGCACTCTTACGGCGCTTAGTCTTTAAATATATGAACCCACACGCGAAGGAAGATTGGTTTCTACATTTTTTGGAGGAGAAGGACTACTTAGAACAGCATTGGCATGACACCGGGCTGTGGGTAAAGGTTGGGGGCCTGGGATTGATCATGTGTACCATTAGCATTTCGACGGGGTATTCGTGTAATGTCGGGTTTAGGATCGTTGATGAGAATGACCATCCATTACTACCCTACAGAAAAAAAGATAATAATAGGAACCCAGCCCATTTCTCGTCGGAGCCCCCTCCAAGAAGCGGAGAAGACTTAACGCCGGTAACTTTTCACGTGATAGCCAATTGCCAATATGCGAAGTTACAAGTTCTCCCCAACGACGTTGCCTACCTTCGGATAAATGCCGCCCCGTCAAGAGATTCCCCAACGGATGCCACTTGGAATCACAAGCCCATTAGCACCATGAGCGTGCTGCCGCTAGTTCCGCATTATCAAGGCGGCGCGAATACTATCTTTACTTATCCCCAGTCGAGAACGCCTCGGGCGCCCGACAACGATAAGCCACCAGTAATACACGAGGATAAGATTAACCCTTCATCTTCTTCAGGAGTACCACTCCAATAGCTACTACGAGGATCCAAATGTTATTCCCCACGAACTTCAACAGTTCTCCGCCGGCCCTAAGTGCCAAGGAAACAACCGAACCCAGCAGCCCAGGAAGACCGGCTGCCATCTTTTTTCCCAAGTCCGTTAGTCCACTGCCTAATTTCTTTACGCCCGCGCCTGTAGCCTTAAGCGTGGATAGGATAACTCCTACTACGCTCGAAATAGCAACCGCAAATGCCAGCGGAATACCATACTTCACCAGAGCTCTTTTTACCTTTTCCTTGGTGGTAAGCCCCAGCTCCCTTTCCTTACCTTCTATTTGCGTTTGTAATTCCGCAAGGCGTATTTCAAGCGTATCTACTTCCTTCCTAGCAGCCTCCCTTTCCTCTTCGGAGCGAGTTTGGTCCACAGCTACTTCCTGCTGCCGCTCTATTCGACCCTGCAGGTCTTCGATGGTCTCCTGAAGTTGTCGTATTTCCAGATCCTTTTCAGCCATTTGTGCTATAATACGCCTTTCCCTGTCGTGACTCTCCACTAATTCATTTCCTATGCGTACTAGCTGCTCATCCTTACCAGCCAAGCGGCTAAAGGCATTCTGAAAGTCCTTCACGGCAGTGGTCTTTTCATCTAACAACTTAGATATCCGCTGCCGAAAGTCGGCAACTTCGGCGGCATGACTTTCAACAGTAGCTTGGTTTCCCCTCATGAATTCGTCTTCCATTTCCTTAAATCTTTCTTCGAGGACGTCGTTTTCCAGCTCTAGATTCTGGAAAGACACCTTAAGAGCCGCCAAATCCTCACTTGCCCTTAAGAGGTCCTCGCGCTCCCTGGTGATTCGTTCTAAGTCGTTATTAACTGCCTCCGTTCGGCTAGTAATCTCGGCCAATTCTCGTTGCGCTTCCGCTAAATCATATGCAGAAGAGGCTTGCTCGGCAAGGCGTGCTGGTAAGGTCCGTATTTTATTTATCTTGGCCTCCAATTCCCGTTTTTGAGAGTTCAGCGTAGCAACTTCCTCTGTCTTGGTTTGGAGTGACTCACTTAGCGTTCCTACTTGCGCCCTTAATTCTTCGTATGTTCCATGGCCGCCTGCAAAGGCCGGTAATCTAGCTGCCGCCTCAAAGACCTCATTGAAATCCAGTCGCATTTCCTCCCTAGTCGAGCCTCGCTGCATCGTCAAGTTGGGCGTTCCCAGCGCATTCGTGACTCCTTTTGGAAGCTGGTTATTAAGCAGGCTGGAATTCTTCCTTTGATACAGGTTATACCATTTTTCCCTACCCGATTCTCTAACTTGAACCTGCCCTTTATCTCCTATTTGGAAGTCTAAGAGAGCCAGGTTTAGGCTTGGGTATCGCTCCCTTAGGTCCTCGATGAGGTCCGCCATTAAGTCCGACCGCACGCCAAGGGATTCCATTTGTAAGTATTCTGGAATGGGCGTGTGGGGGTTCTTAGACTTGAATTTATCTCTCAAAGAACGCATAGCATCGCGGGCCCTGACGCCATACTTGTTCAGCAATTTCTCAAAGAGACTTCGTCCGTCTACATTGTCATCAGGAAGCAGGGTTTCATATTCTTCGTCATTAATATCAACTTGACCTTCTTCGGTAAGGGGATCAAAATCCGTTCCTTCTACTTCCATTATATATGATAAGCTCAAAGTTAAATCCCAACGTATTACCTAAGCAGGTTGGCGGGCTGAAAGCAGAACGCACCTTTCACCGGGTCACATTCACGCCCAGCAGCGCAAAGCCTGGAGAAACGCTGTATGTGGGCGTTCCCCGCCTAACGGATAACCTAGTATTGGTTCCTGGCACCTTGGCGCTAAGGTTCGACTTAGCGGTGCAGCCAGATACCGCAGACAAGCGCTATGCCGTCAATAATGTGGGTAGGAACCTCGTCTCTAAGATGAGAATCAAGTTTGCCGGGGAATCCCTCTTAGACTTAAATAGGTACGATCTGTACACCACGTACAAAGATTTATGGCTAACAGCCTTTGACCGTGCACAAAAGATAGAGCAGGGAATCGGAAGCGTTATCCTACGTCAGCTTCGCAGCGACACCGACCCGGCGCCTACGGAAGCTAGCGGATCGACCGCAGTAGCAGACGCAACAAGGGTAAAGACCGCTTATGGTAGCAAGTACGTCATACCTTTGGACTTTGAAGTGATTACGAACCATGGCGTGTATTACCCCAGGCAGTTATCCGAGTTACAGTTTGAAGTAACCTTGGCGGACACTACGAACGTCATTGGAGGCATGGACAGCGCAATTAGCGGGGCTGTTGATCCCTACAAGATAACTAACTTGGAATTACAGTACGAGACAGTCTACTCTGAGGAGCTGGCTCGAAGTGCGGGTATGGAATATAGCGCCGGAAAGGCATTCCTTTACGACCACGTGGTGATGTATAAGACGTTTAGCTTTCAAAACAACGGCGACGAGGTCATTAACCAAAGCATTAACATTCCCCGAAGAAGTCTCACGGGTATAATGCTGGTGTTCGCGAAGACATACGAAGCCGGTAAGCGCGACTCCGAAGCGTTCTTTAATCCTAACATCACCAACGTGGGTATTAGCATAAACGGTGTTCCAAACAAGGTTTACTCCCAGGGAATAAAACCCGCGGATATGTACCAGGAAGTTGCGCGTAAGTTTGGCGATCAAATTAACCCTGAGGAATTCTTTAAGGATAAGTATGCGCTGTGGATTGACATGCGCACGACGAATGATGAAACCATGCACGGGCAAGGTCTGCGGCTGGTAAATACGCAGGACGGCATCACATTGGAAATCAAACGCACTAAAGGAACCGCTACTGACTTCAAAGTAAACGCGTACATCTTCGTCGTGTCTGACGCGCAGCTAAGCGTAGAAATGAACCAACTTAAAAGTGTTGCATATTAAGGTTAAAATATTTCTTAGATATACGATGCTACGCGTATTTGAAAACAACGGTACGAAACTGCAATGCATAGTGCAAGGCGAAACTTTGTACTTTAAAGCGAAGGAGGTGGCTTTGGCGTTGGGCTATGAGCGCCCTAGAGATGCAATTAGAGCACACGTATCTGAGAAATACCAGAAAAAATGGGTTGATCTACAAGGGGCTGCGAATCACCGCTCCTTTACTACGCAACCAAATGCCGTGTTTATATCCGAACCTGGTTTGTACGAGCTGATATTTAGCTCCAAACTACCCAAAGCTGTGGAGTTTCGTGATTGGGTCTTTGAGGAAGTCCTACCCGCGCTGCGTAAGACGGGTAAATATGCAATAGACAAGCGCTTTGACGGCCCCAACAAGTTGGTATTCAAAATAGAAAATGAGTTCGACTTACATAAGAAAGTCGTTGATTACATCCGCAAGTTTTACCCCCAAATGCTCATAGCCCCTGGTCTGGGTGAACTGCAGGATTCGGTTGGCAAACGTATAAAGTGCTGGCAGAAGGGCTATCAACGCGGCCAACCCGACTTAATGATCTTGAATGCGCATACACATTACTGTGGATTCTGCATAGAGCTAAAGACCCCGAAAGGCAATGGCAGGTTATCTGAGGATCAGCAACTACTCTTACAGAGGTATGAAAAAAACGGCTATAAGGTGCTCGTAAGCAGCGACTACGACGAAATCTGCAGGGAGATCACTACGTATGCTGAACACCTACGAATTCCCTGCAGGTGGTGTTGTAAGGGCTTTAAAACCTCGGAGACTTTGGCAACACACTTAAAGATATTTCATAGAATATATGGACAAGGATAAATTTAACGAGTTAAAGTTCATACAAACGCACTGGAGGGATTTGCAGGTGGGGGAGATTTACGAGATAAAGAATTATGTGGTCTTTGAAGACTTGGACCGCCTGCGTTTGGTCTTAAAGAATAAAAAAAGAACATACACCCTTTGGGCGCCCGATAGGATAAGGTACGCCATCGAAGGGCAGGATGTTACCCACGTTATGAGCCATGGTAAAAAGGATGGCAGGTGGGTATTTGACGTAGTCAAGTATGAGCCCGAGAGTCCTCTGCATTCGTAATGTCTGCTAAAGTCCGCTGCGCTTTAGGATCCGCGGAGCACCAATGCCCCACAAAGGATCCTTCAAGAAATACCCTGTCGCAATGAAGGCAGGTGTATTTTTTACGCGGCGGCTTACGAGGGGTAATGCAGTCGGCAGGTAGTTCGCAAGTAATACAGTCCATATATTGAAAGGGTAATTAGAATGCCTCCCAGAAAGGCAGCTGCGTAGGCTAGCATATACCTTTAAAAGGGGTCTTTATTTTTATTTATTATTATTAGATTATGTAAGCGCCCTTAAAAGGGGTCTTTATTTTTATTTATTATTATTAAATATCCTTAATTCATTATTATCGAATATTCTTAATAATAATAAATAAAAATAAGAATGGGATTTGAGACTCTTTGCGCAAACCCTACTTTACTATCTTAGGTCCTTTCTAACTTCTACGGGCTTTCCTTGCCGCCTCATTGCCGGCATGCCAGGCCTCAAAGCGATCTAAGTACTCCTTAAAGCCGCCTTGACCGTCGTAGAGACACTGCCAAACATGTTGGTCACTTCTTTGACAGCCGCAACGCTCGCAGGTTGCCTCCCAATATTCCCTATCTTCCCACCTTACGCCTTCGACGCAGTCAAACTCCGCAAAGCGCTGGTCAATTTCCTTCTTCCGGCGCGTTAACTTCCTTTGGGTTTCCTTTGGGCAACATCGTGCAGCAACGTCGCCGTGCTCCTCACAGGCTACGCTCAGTAGGTCGTAATTGCCGCGGCACCGATGTCGATGCCATTCGTCGTTCTTGTCCTCCTCGCAGCGCTCACATACGTTCTTTAGGCAAACGCGGTTATCAACGTGGTAATCCAACATCTGCGCGCTGCTAAAGAGGCGATTACACTCCTTACGACGCCTTTCGCGTGCCTTCTTAGCGCACACCTTCTTTTCCAGGTGGTATTTTAACATTTGCTTGCTGCTGAACTCCTTGTTACACCGCTCACACTCCATATATAATAAGGATTTAATAACCCTTATATGGGATACCGCATAAAGTCCTTAATGGACTCTTTTGCCCCGGATACTATTTCAAAGAGTGTCTCAGAATGTTGACGTTTAGGTTAAATCTTTGTTAAGGATGCCTGGAAACTATTTCAAAGAGTGTCTCAGAATGTTAACAATAAGGTTAAATCTTTGTTAAGTATATGTGGAAAGCCCGTAAGGATTAGTAGGCGGCTTAAAATAGTAAAGTTGGGTTTGTGCAAAGAGTCTCAAATCCCATTCTTATTTTTATTTATTATTATTAAGAATAATTAGGGATATTTAATAATAATAAATAAAAATAACAACCCCTTTGAAGGGCACGTCTTAACAAAGATTTAACCTAAACGTCAACATTCTGAGACACTCTTTGAAATAGTTTCCAGGCATCCTTAACAAAGATTTAACCTAAACGTCAACATTCTGAGGCATTCTTTGGAATAGTTTCCACATATACTTAACAAAGATTTAACCTTATTGTCAACATTCTACAGGGGATATCGCATGAAGTCCTTAACGGACTCCTTAGCCCACGTTGCCATCGTTATCAGCGCGCCAAACCGTTCTGCACGCTTCAGACCGCACATTTCATCGTACAACTCCTGCACGCGCTCTTTCAGCCGATCGATCTCCTCCCTTTGCATTTCTATGGTGTCTCTTTTATCTTTTGCGTCGGTGGCAATCCTTCTAACTGCGTCCACTGGGTCCATCGTATATATAATGGATCCGAACCATATTCCCTGCAATGCTCTGATAGTAGGACCCACCGGCTGCGGAAAGACCCAGTTCGTCGTGGAGCAGCTATTAGGACCCTTTAGATACCGCTTCGACTACATCGTGCTATTATGCCCCACCTACGTGAATAACCGCACCTGGACGGGCATAGGAGTGAAAGATGACGACTTCTTTGTAGATATCTTAGACCCTAACGAGTTATCCAGCCATTTGAAGTTCTGGCATAAGCAATTCCCTAAAGATACACAGACTTTACTCATACTGGATGACATTGCCTGCGGGGACGACGTAAAAAAGCGCACCTCCGAGCTCGTTAAGCTCGCCTTCAGCGGTAGACACGACAATATCAGCGTTTGGTTGCTTTCCCAGCAGCTTACCAGTGTCTCTAAGCCCTTCAGGGAAAACATAGGCTCTCTCGTAGTATTTTATACTCCAAGTAAGTCTGACCTGGAAACCATCTTAAGCGACTACGGCGGTGAGATAAGCAAGGAACAGTTACACGAATACATGCGGCATTTAAAAACGCACCAACATTCCAAGATGATCTTCTCTTTGAGGTTTCCGTATTCCATTAACATATATGGACATTGAGCAGCTCTTAGATGAAGTCCCCGCGCAGTTAGACGAAAGTAACCTTAAGGAACAACTCAACATCCTTGTGTCTTCTGGGAAGTGTAAAGAAATGATAGGCAAGGAACTTACCCATGAGCAAGTTAATAAGTTGTCAGAAGAGGAAGTCAAGAAGTTCCATAAGAGGTATGAGGCCGCCCTTGCAAGTAAGACCACGGACGCCGTAGCAGACTCCGCTATCCGACTTGCGACTAAATTGCTTGGACTTGCACTGCCCATAGACGACGTGGAGCAACTGCGGAAGGACATAAGCGAGGACTATGTCATCGCCCAAGAACTTAAGATAACCTGCGGGTGGTTGTCTTTGAAGTGCGGTAAGTTAATGGCAGTCGCCTCTGCGGCACTTCACGTAGCTCAGCATGTCGACTTGAAGGAGGTACTAGGTTCCTTCGGAACATCTTGGAAGGACTTCAAGAAGGATAGAGAAGTCGAAAAGGTCTTCCAGGCGGCACTTGCTGAGGTACCTGATCAAGTCGCCTCAAGTACTTAATCAAGTCGTTGTCAAGTCATTGCCAAGTCATTGTCAAGTCGTTGTCAAGTCACCTCAAGTACTTAGTCAAGTCGTTGTCAAGTCATTGCCAAGTCATTGTCAAGTCGTCATCAAGTTACTTGTCAAGTCCTTCAAGTCCTTAGATATAAGATGAGTGGCACCGAAGAACAACCAGAAAAGGCTCCCGTAGAAGATACCAAGATTACCAAGGCTAAATCTCCAGGCAGAGTCGCTGCCGGAAAGAAGCTCGCGGAGATGAACAGGAAGAACAAAGCCAAAAAAGAAGAAAAGGTGGAAGAGAAAGAAGAAGAATCCTTTATTAATCCTGGGTACGTCATCGGCGCGTTAGGAGTCGCTATAGCAGCAGGCAGCCTTTACTTACAATGGCGGGCTACGAAGCCAAAAGTAGAACCACCAACATATCACGCACCTGTGGAGGTTAGAAAAAGTAAGATCCCTGAAATGGAGTAAATTTATCACCCGCGGCGACCTAGATTTTCCTTCTCGCTTTGTAATATAATGTCGACCGCGTTGTTGAAAACTGTTGAAGAAGCAGCTATTATTACTTCCATCGTTGCGGGTATTGGTTGGGTAGGTAAGAAAGTGCTCAAAGAAGACTTTACTGAAGACCCAAGTAAGAGCTTCGCTAATTTTGCTAAGATGACCGCTGCCGTAGGCGGGGCTATCATGGTAAAGGATTACCTACGGAAGGAAAAGTACCTGCCGACGACGTAAGCTTTGCTTTCGTCTAATATAAATGGCTAGCGTGGTCGCAGGTGGAGTTATTGCAGCTTTAGCATTCACTGGAGCTAATTATGGTGGTCAGTATTTGGATAGATTAGTTAGAGGTGATCGCAGCGGAGATTTGGCCGCCGAAAGGAAAAGGCATGATTTAGCGCTGGAGAAATATCAGCGGGACGTGGCAGCTTGGAATGAAAAAAGACAAGCTTACAGGGATTGGTTGGACAAGAACTACCAAGACAAAATGCAGGCGGATAAGAACTTCGAAAACACAGACTACGCCTTTAAGCTCTATGCGCAGGCGCACCCCGCGGCATTAACGGGGTTAAGAAAGCCTCAGTTCAAGAATTACTACCAGCCTTCTAAGAAACAAAAAGACAATGAATTGGTCTTTGTAGGAGTCGCAGGGCTGGCGGGAGGCGTAGCTTTGGCGTATTTAGTCTAAGCTGCGCTTAGCCTCTAGTGGCGCCTTTGGCGCCTAGAATATAATGATCGTCTTTTTGGAAAGCGACAAGAATGACTTTACCACTTACTTGAATCCTCCCATCAAAGCCCATAAGGTCCGGCTGGTTAGTTGCTCTTTGTACAATTCTTGGTATAACCTGATTAGGGGCATAGTCACTGAGCATACAGGAGGATCTAACTATCAAGCCGTATTGCTGCCCGATGGACATTATACGCCAATCACACTGGCCAAGGAATTAGCAAAACACGGTTATACTCTCACCACAGGATTGCCGCACGAAATGACCCTCAAACATAATATGTCAAATTATTCAATGACTTTTGGAAAGTCTGACCCATTGGGATCTTTATTATGTGCCTCGGGCAAGACAATTACCAACACAGCCATACCTGTGAAATGGAAAGTCGCATCCTCTTACGAAGTCTATTGCGATTTAGTCCATAGTTACAACAATGGAGAAAAGTCTTCTCTTATGTCTAAGTTCCTGCCCAAAGGTAATCCATTCGATCTGGTAGAATACACTCCCATTTCTTTGAGCTATGACTTGTCTAATTTGGTAGAAAGCATAAACATCACCATTAAGGTGGACGGAAAGACGGTGGATTTTAACGGACGCAAGATCAATCTTGTCCTGGAATTCATATAATGGGCCGCGTAGAGGATAAACTCAAAAGGATTTACTATGGGCCTGAAGGCTATTGGAGAGGAGCGTCGGCTATCAAGAAACTCGCGACCGCGGCCAGGGTATCAGAAGAAACGGCTAAGAACTGGTTAAGAAAACAAACCCTCTGGCAGGTCTATCTTCCCGTGCCCAAGTACATTCCCAGGCCCAGCTTCACCGTAAATGCCCCCAATGAAGTTCATCAGGCAGATTTGCTTTTCTTACCACATGACAAGGTGAGAAAGAAGACCTATAGATACGCTTTGACCGTAGTCGATATCGCAAGCAGATACAAGGACGCCGAACCCATAACCAGCAAGGATTCTGGAGAAGTCGCAGAAGCCCTAGGTAGGATTTATAAGCGCATCTTGAAATGGCCCAAGCTGCTGCAAGTGGATGCGGGGACAGAGTTCATGGGCGTGGTTACCAAAACCCTGAAAGACCACAGCACTAAGATTAGGAGAGCCGAAGCAGAGTACCACAGGGGTCAGAGCATCGTTGAAAGATTCAATAAGACCCTGGCCGAGCGTCTCTTTGGATACCAGTATTGGAAAGAGCTGGAAGATCCCTCCAAACGCAACAGGGAATGGACTCAGCGGCTTCCCCAGGTCGTCGCGGCTTTGAACAACGAGGCGGCCAGGGCTACGGGAATAAAACCCAGGGATGCCATAAAAAAGAAACACGTGGAGCACAAGTCCTACGTCAGAAGTTCGAGGGCGGTCGGACTGAAGGAAAAAAAGCTACCCCGCGACATAGTGGTCAGATACCTCTATCAGCCGGGGGAACTCGAAGGTGGCAGCAAGAGAGCCACGGATCCTAACTGGTCTTTGGAAACGTATGAGATTTCAAAGTCCGTCACCAAGGAAGGGCAACCCGTGTTGTATTACCTAAATGGCCCGAGTCGTGGATTTGTCATGGAAGAGCTGCTCATAGTCCCCAAAGACTCAGAGTAGCGCAGCACCACGCGCCCGATTGCACTCTAGGCATGTCAGTCTTACGTTGCCTCTGCAATGCCCGCGCTTATTATTTATACGATCCACGGAGAACTGCTGATCGTCATTTGGGTCAAACCTCCATAGTAGAGGTATGTTACACTTGGCACACCGTGCCCCTTTCTTATAGACGTCGTCTACACATAGGTCGAACGTCATATTTTTTCCTTCGTCGTGTCTCTTATAGCGAAGGAGTTTCTTAGCAATGTTCTCCTTTGCTATATCTTCTGGCGTTTTATCGTAACGCAATTGCGGACCCCAAGCCCTCCGCAACTGTTTGGCATGCTCCACACGGCTCACAGCGGTATATATAAAATTACTCCAACATAACCGCTGGTCTATGATCCATAAGGTTTCTTTTATGGTAAGCCCTTGCGCGCTGTGGACTGTCATACGATATCCCAAGCGCCAATCTGGATGGGAGTTTATTTTTTCAACCTTTCCCATAGGCACCCAGGCTTTATCATGAGTTACCGCGTTTCGCAGTTTGACGTCGGTACCTGGCACCCACACGTCACGCTTCTGCATGCGGGTATCGCGAGGCTTATAGCAAACGGGCACCAAATGGCTTGGGAATCTTTCGCGGTGTACGCTTAACAAATCTTTCTGTATTCGCGATTGTGCTGCGCGCTTGCTGCTCAACACCAAATCCTCTGGATGCCACGCGTGAAGGAAGTCCTCGTAAGACTTCGCCCGGATGCGTTTACGCAGCGTTTTGTTTTGCTCGGCATCACTGAGGCCCCTCAATGCCGCCTTTAAGTTTCTCACTTCGTCCTTACTGCGGTAGTCGGCGTTGATTTCCTCTGCATGGTCTACCATTCCTTTTAACCATTTATGGGGCATTTCTCCGCAAATGGGAGGAGGTTGGCATGGATCTCCGGCAAATATAACTTGACACTTTCCGCGGAGGAAGTCTACGAATTCCTGTAAGATCTCTAATGGCACGGTGCAAATCTCATCCCATAATATCACCGGGGGTATGTCGCGTATTGCTTCCGGCACCCACTTTTGACCGTTCCAGCGAAAGAAGCTGTGGTACGTTTGCGCGTCGTAACCCATCTCCGTCAATTCCCTCTCCAGACGGTGCGTCGGCGTTAACACCTTCACGCGGGGGAATAATTCCAAAACCCTGGTGGTTTTACCGCTGCCTCCCGGCCCGTACAGGTACGAAAAGCGTTGGTAAGAAATGGGGTCCACAACGGATGGCAATGGCTCCACGGTGGGGACGGTGGCACCTTTTACGTGTTTCCCGTGGTATTCCACACGTTCTCTCCAGGCTTTTATCTCTTCATCTTTCACACGCCATTGACCACTTTCCGCGAGTTCATCGGCTGTGTAAAACTCTTGCATTTTTTCTAACACTTCGGGCTTCACGTAGAGGGAATCCGTAGCCACGCGCGGGATATCCTCCTTGTCGAACCGCAACAGCATTGACAATAGATTGATATGCGCATATGCGAGCATGCTGGCGCGCAAATGGTAATATTGCGGGCGATGATCTTGATAATAGCACAACGCATTCCATCGTTGCTCACCTTTACCTTCTATGAAATAATTCCACTTCTCTACGGACACCATCGTTCCTTGCTCATGTGCACGTTTTACGAGGAAGCTCAACTCTCCGTCGTCGGTTATCAAACGCCTTTGCATGTGCTTTTCTCCTTCTTTTGCACCCTGGGTGAATTTGCCTATGACAATTCTAGCAGTGGGATTATGCTCTGGCAACCATTGCGTAAACGCGGAGCGGCACAATATGGCTTCATGCGCTGTGTACGTGAGCAGTTCGCGCTCTTCGAGAAACTTCAGCAGGGGTATGGGAATCCATTCTTTCTCCTGCAGATGTTTCCCATACCACGCGTAAATTATCGGATGTAAGCCCTTTGCTAACTTCCACGTGGTCAACCGCACGAACCCCGTAGACTTGGGAGCGTCATATTTACCTGGCAAAGACACACGAAAGAACTGCGAATCCGGATGCCCGTAGCGGTCGTAATACTCCTTGCAATCCCCGAGGCCTTTAAAACTGGCAGGGTAACAATGTTTCATGTCTAAGGAGACGTATTCGTTCTCGTCATACTCCATGTTCCACAGACCTCCATGGCCGTGCTCTACGCAGGCTTTGGCTATGTCTCCAAATTCCTTAGGCGTGGACTTCCATCCATTTCTTTTCTTCGCAGCTAGGAAGTCCAAACTACGGCTGCTTAAGACCTCGTCTGAAAAGTCTTCCCCTAATGTCGCACACGCACTTTGAATACGTTGATGCTCTACTTCAGGGCGGTAGAGAGTACCATCCTGCGTCATGAACTGACTTCCTTCCGCGTCCATCAACCAAACGGAATTCTCGTGGACCAATTCTGCCAACGGCGACGTCTTATAAACTTTGGTTTCCTTTTTCTTAGGGAACCTAAGTTCTCGCCAAGCGTGTCCATTGTGTTGGTAGATGACAATAGGGGCACCTCTACCTCCATATTTTTTCGTCCCTTCGTAAATGCAACCGTCAGTGATGTCCTTCACGTGTATGCGGCGTTCTAAAGCCGTCTCTAACTTCTTGATGTTTTTGATGGTACCTCCGGTTTTATTAGTATCTCTTTCCCATTTCCTGATGACTTCACTTCTTTTTGGCGTAAGCTTACCGCCACGAGAGGAATCTTCAAAGAACTCTCTTACCAACTTCGCAACACAATTACCCGGATGTCGCATTGGTCGCAACTTCTTAACGTCTGGCTCCTCGATCTCGTACGCGCCGTAAATGACAACGGTAACCGGGTAAGCGACCTCATAGAATAGCATGTCAATCCCCTCTAATGCCCCTGGTCTCGTTTGCTTATTCAAGACGAACAAACTCTGCTTACCAGACGCCCTGATGGGATTACGGCCCTTTTCTATCACCCACTCGCCGTCCAAATACTTCACGAACGTCAACTCCAAACGGTAGTCGCCGTCCGGCATTCTGTCGATTATCTTTTCAGCCATCTCGTGATTCATCGTCTTGTCTGTCTTTCCCTCCATAAACGTCGCGAAGACAAAATCCGCATCTGAGCTATCCATCACCTGATTTCCCAGCCTGCGCACAGTTTCGTTTTGAATGTCGTTGACGGATGCCATGTATATCTAAAGGATATCTTTCCCTCTGTTTGCGACCCCAACAGAGCAGCAGTTAGGCACATTTCGCGTGTCGGCCGATCGCGCAAGACCCCCTGTAGGGCGGGTTACCGACCTCTAAAAACCCACCCCCCCCTGATGTTTTTTGACTTTCGATTTTTGGCTTTGTCGGCGCTCCGCGACTCCGCCTAACTGCTGCTAACCTGGTCGATTATTCCTTTGTCGAAGAAACTCTACAGTGCTCGTATAGAAATTGTTTTGAAGACATCAGTGTTCGAATCTATAAAAAAGATCTATTAAAAAAATACAACTGATATTTAGAAAAGAATAAAACCAGAAGTAAAAATTTTTTGAATAACATAATACGCAAATGGGATTACAAACAATTTGAATTTGCATAAAAAGAAGACAAATTCGGCTTTGCAATGTCTCGCGTTTTTCCTTGTCCTTCAGAACTTGTCAAATCTTTTTGATCAAAAATTTTCTAACCTTTCAAAATCCAAAACATTATTCACCGCTTGGGTGACTAATTATTCCAATAGCAAAAACTAATGCTTCATATTATTTCTTATAACTTGAAATTCTAAGAATCATTTATTTTTTCGAGTCTTACACCTGTAGTCTGTCCAAGATGCTTCAAGTCCGCATAGCTAAATTTCAAATATCTCACCATAGTTACACATTCAAAAACAACGAGAATATAGGCAGAATTATTGAAGTTCTTGAAATACTCTTTTGACTAGTATTTTTACCATTTTTTAAAATATCATAGAAATACTGGCAAAGAAATTATGTCTATAAAATATCACCAAATTGCAACTCCTGAGTTAAGTTTCCTTAGCACCGATATCAATGTGGCTTTTTGTGATCTACCGTGGCCATTTGGTTATTTAAAAAAAAATTAGATTCAGATCTAAATCGAATAACTTTGGTTGCATTCACTTTAAATTAAAAATAAATAAAGTAGAGGCGGTTAAAACTATACTCAACTTCGTCTTACTCAAATAAGTTTTACATCCTGACAAGAGCAGAGATCGACAAAGCAATATAATGTCAAAAATGGTCTGAAAGTTATACCTAAGCGCTATATACCCTATTTTCTTTAGTAAATCCAACAAAAAAATCCTTAAAGCTGTTTGGTTTTTAAAAAGGACGAGACATAAAACCGGATTCTCTGGAAATGAACTCTTAAAAGGATCAAGCCGAAATCTGAACTACTTTGGGAATAAATCAAAATCATAAATTGTAGGGCTCAAAAACACGGTTAAAGATCATCATCATATATAACAGCGACATTTCAGAATAGTTTTCGTTTACTATCAGTTATTGAAAAAGAGAAAAATATCAAGCTTTTAATGGAAGACATTAACAGATGAAATAATATTCTGTCTCATTCAAATGATAAATGAGCAGTTTTAGTCTGACGTTCCTCGCAGTCTTCAATTTGTTATTTTATTTTTTTGGAATGATATTTCTTATGAAAAAAGTACAATTGATGTTTTAACGATAAGTAAACATATTTGCTGTCAGAAAAACTAGAAATTGTTGTTTTGTGTGGCCAGTTTATTGTGGTTATCCAGCTTACGGCAATTTTCGAATTTTCTTCCACACCACAATGCTACACTGTGGCCATGTCGGCCTCTAGAAATAAACGTACAACAACGAAGTTCTTACAACAGAAAAACTAGCACACGTTAAATAAATAAATTTATTGGTATCACTCATATTCTTTTTCTTTTTTTTTTTTTTTAGTTTATTTTTTTGATTTGTGTATTCGTAATTGCACCTGTTTAAATTTATACTGACGCGTTTTTAGGTGTTTGCTGGAAAGTAATGTAAGGACTAGACTTCTATAAGCTGTTTATGTTGATATTGTCTTCGAAAAGTTAGCTCCAGAATTCTGTGACTCAAAGTCAGAATTACTACAGAAAAACGTATATTTTGTGTTAGAGTTACTTAAGAACCATGAATAAGAGAAAAGCCTCAGGAGATATCGACTTATTCACAAACCTAGACTCAATATATATTTCTTTCTTCGGGATATTGAAATGGGTTTTTCGATGTTGATGAAGACGTCGGAAGAAGAATCATAAGTTGATGAGTACTCGTCAAAACTATATAAATATGCCCTACTTTTTCTTTTTCGAATCTGTATTGTCTTTTTTAGCCACGGTAGGAGGATAGGAATTAATCGCAATGGGAGTTAAAAGAGAGCAATGCTCCATGCTGAAAGAAATCAGCCATTATTCTATATTGTATTTTAAAATGAGGATTTTCTAAAGATTGTTGTTTTGAATAAAAGGCGGACGAGTAAAAGAACCAGTAGTAACATGTTCATTCAGTTAATTGAAGTGACAGGCCAGATCTTTTAAAATTTCATGTGTCGTTTAATATTCATGAAGATTGCGGATTAAAACATGGAGAATTTGTGGGTTGAAGGGCTGGTTGGGTTCAGTTGGTCAGTTCAGTCAGGTCAAAAGATCAGATCAGATCCTACACGCGCGGGAAAAAAGCATGCCTTGACCATAGCCGTGCTTAGCGAAAAGGAAGCATAATTATCATGCTTAGACATGCAAATTTTTCTGCGATCAACTTAGAACAAAAGACTTCAGATATATTTAATTTACCTGCGAACATAAATATCATAATATAAAGGAAATACAGGTGATGCTGAAGATGAATATCAGGCAATAATCTAGAACATTTAGAATGTGCGTATCTTTCAACAATCTCTTTCTCTCTCTCTCTTTTATTTTTATATTTTTATGCGAATAAAACCTCCAACATTCTGACAGGTTTAAGGATCTTTCGTTTCCTGAAATCAAACCCCGTATTCAAGGTTCTTTAAGTTTTTTTTGAAAACTACAATTATGGAATTAATCTTCGTAAATCATAATTCCCTTGATTGCAATTCTAAGAAAAATAATGCGCTTTTCAGACACCTCGCTAACTAATCCACCTGGTGCTACTTTTTTCTCATTCGAGACGCCAAATATCTCATTAATATTCAGCACTCACTATTCCTTTCATTCATTTTCCAAAGACTGATTAGCTTGTGAATAATGAATATTTAACTTGGAGTTCCCGAATATTGAATCCTAATCAAAGTTTCTTGGCTTAATGTTCTCTGTTAATGAAGAAAACTTGGCGCGAAAAGAGTAGCTCTAGTTCTGAAGGAAATAACAGTGGAAAGCAATGGAAAGCAGAAAAGTTGGAAATATGCGATTTTGGCATTTTGAAATTAATCTCGTGAGGGTTAGAGTAAAACAAAGACTTCAAAATGCTCTTAGTCTTAATCAAGAGGGCTAAGATTTTCTTTGCCTATTAAGCTTAAACACATATAGTGCCGCTTAAAAAATCGGCTTTTGACGTTGGACGTACAGCTTAATTAGCTTAAAACCATAGATTGAGTAGTCTAAGCAAATGGCGAGGAAGACCAGTGAATAAAGGATTTAAGTTCAGTGTAGTGGTTCTAGATTATCTCGAGGACTATAGTCAAGATGCGTGACGTTCAAGTTCTAGATTATCAGTTTATTCAGAGTTCAGTCAGTCAATGATTTCACAATTCCACGTTACAGGATTAATTTCACGAGTTCAGGTTTTCACGATTTCAGGTTTTCACGAGTTCAGGTTTTCACGAGTTCAGGTTTTCACGATTCGCTAGAATGACAATTGCAAAACCTTATATGAGAATATATTCTGTCCAAGAAAAACGGAATCAATATACTTACACATATGTGCTGTCCTGAAGATAAAATCATTCGAATTCCGGATTCATTTTTTAAAAACAACAACTTGTCTACTCTTCCCTATATCAACTCTGTCCCATTCCCACGAGCTCCTTTTCTCTCTTCCACAGGGAACCCGCTTCTATCATGCATAAGCTATAACATTCCGCCCCCTATGAACGGTCTATACTAAAACGTTCATACTATAACAGTTTCGACTAAATTATAAACGCAAAGTCTGAGTCTCTTGGTTCAAACGTCATCTTCATCTTCGGCTTCCAGCAAGCATAACTTGTGGATTGGACGTCGGTAGCTGTTTTCCTTAGTCTTCACTTCTACACTTCGAACCAAACCATCACTTCCTGGGAACACCTTAGTAACTCTGCCTAACGGCCATTTGTTCCTTGTAGGGTTTTCGTCAGCTACCAGCACCAAATCATCAATCTGTATGTTTCTCTTTGGTTGTCGCCATTTTTGTCTCTCTTGCAGTGAGGGTATATATTCTTTCAACCATCTCTTCCAGTAATGGTTGGCTAACAACTGTGCTTGTCTCCATCGTTTCTTGCTGTATTTGTCCGATTCGTCTATCATCTCAGAGGGTAGGTTGGTGGTTGGACGGACGTTCAGGAAATGACTCGGAGTTAACGGTTCGTCATCATCAGGATTCGGCGGATTTCGAGTTAGCGGTCTGCCATTGGAAATGCGCTCCGCCTCGGTAAATACGGTATGTAGCACTTCTTCGTTGACTGTCTCTTGTCCAATTATGGCTTTGATGCTTCTCTTGACAGTTTTCACAAGCCGTTCCCATACACCTGACATGTGTGGAGCTCCTGGTGGGTGAAATACCCATTTGCATCCGCGTTCCATCAGCTCCCCCACAATCTTGCGGGAGTCTATCTCTTTAATGGCTTCCTTGATTTCTCTGTCCGCCCCGACAAAATTTGTTCCATTATCCGATCTTATTTCTTTGACGTGACCTCTTCGGTTCAGGAACCTTACCAAGACCATGATAAAGTCGTCAGTTTCCAGCGATTTTGCGACCTCCAAGTGGACGGCGCGGGAGTTCATGCACACGAAGATGGCTCCCCATCTCTTCTCGGTTACTCGTCCTCTTCCTCTCTTGATATGGAAGGGTCCAAAAAAATCTACCCCTGTGTAGGTAAATGGTGGTTCATATGGTGTTAAGCGAACTTTTGGTAGCTCACCCATTTCTTGGTTTGTCGTTTGAGGTCTCTGTTTCTTGCAATCGATACATCTTCCGAGGATTCTTTTTATGGCAACTCGTGCTTGGATTACCCAGAATTGTTCTCTCAGGAGGGCTAGCACTTGCTCTTGACCACAGTGTCCGTTCTTCTCATGCAAGTAACGTATCAAGATTGTCGTAACGTGACTCTTCCGAGGCAAAATTATTGGGTGCATTGCGTCATGGGAAATTGGTGCCTTAGCCAATCTTCCACCAACACGAAGTAGACCATCATCATGTAACTTTGGGCTTAGACTTGCTGTGGGGCTGTGTCCTTGAACTTGTTTCTTCTTCTTGAGGCTCTGCATTTCTTCGGAAAAGGCTTCACGTTGCACGATCCTAGCAACCTTCAATTTAGCGTTCTGCAGGTCTTCAGTAGAAATACGTTTCTCTTTCACGTGTCGGGACTTGATCCATTCGGTGAATTTGACAAGCCAGGCAACTCGGCGCAGGAGTACTATCCAGTTGGAATACCTCCTTGTAAGTTCCTCCACAGATGATCTGCGTTCAGGTACGGTCAGATAAGCTTCTTTCTTAACTTCCAGATCTTGTACGCTAACTTCTTCAAACTTGTTCTCAGGCCAGTTCTCTTTCGTCTTCCACAGAAACTCTGGTCCTTTAAGCCAGCGTTGGTTCTTGAGATATTCTTCAGTGTCAAGACCACGGCTTGCATCATCTGCAGGATTGTCCTTGCCTGGACAATGTCTCCACTGTTCGGGCAGTGTTTCCTCTCTGATTTCGGTCACTCTGTTTGCGACGTATGTTTGGAAACGTCGAGTTTCGTTTCTGATATAGTTTAGAACTATCATGGAGTCGGTCCAAAATGTTACTTGTTGGACATCAAGCTCTAGCTCTTTCCTCACTGTCTTGTCAAGACGCGTTGCAAGTACCGCTGACTGCAATTCAAGACGAGGGATGGTGAGGGTCTTGATAGGGGTGTTTCTGGACTTAGCCATCACAAATGAGCATTCGATTCTTCCATCATGATACTCGGCTCTCAAGTACGATACTGCTCCATACCCGACCTCGGATGCATCACAGAAGTGGTGAAGCTCAAGAGAAATTCTTTGTTCACTTGTTCGCGTAAAATAACATCTCGGTACACATACTCGCTCCAGCAGTGGAAGATTCTCTTTCCAGCTGGACCATTTTTGTAGGATCTCACCTTCAAGTGGTTGGTCCCACTTATACTTCTTCTTCCACAGTTCTTGCATGATTCTTTTTGCAGGCAATATCACTGGTGCTGCAAAGTTTAGAGGGTCGAAAACCGCACTAATAGTTGAAAGAACTCCTCTCATTGTATTCGGTTTCTGCAATTCTGACACTTTAAACCCAAAGGTGTCTGACTCGACATCCCAGCGTACACCGAGGGCTCTTTCTGTTGGTAATTCTTGGAGTTTCAGATCGAGGAAGGACGTGGCTCTCTTTTCTTCTGGTATTTCAGCTAGGACCTCGCGGTCGTTGCTGATGAACTTCGTTAACTTGAAGCCTCCTTTCATACGCAGCTGTGTCAGTTGCTCAGCCATGCGTGTTGCAGCGTCCGCATTAGGTAACGACTTTAGGACGTCATCGACATAAAAGTTGTTCTTTACAGTGTGAACTGTCGCAGTATCGAAGTCGTCGCTGTTGTCATCCGCTGTTTTCTTCAGGGTTGAGTTTGCTGCACACGGCGAGTCTCTTGCACCAAATATATGAACTGTCATCACATACTCTTCAGGAGGATCATCAGCATTTCCACTCCACCATAAGAATCTTAGAGAGTCTTGATCTTCTTCACGTACTCCGACTTGATGGAACATGCTTTCGATGTCCGCTACAAGTGCAACTTTGTCTTCACGGAATCGCAGTAATACGCCAAGCAGACTGTTCGTGCAGTCGGGTCCCTGAAGCAGATTCTTGTTCAATGACGTACCTTCATGTTCAGCAGCGGCGTCGAAAACAATACGCACTTTTCCTGGCTTATTAACGTTCGTAACTCCGAAGTGAGGTAAGTACCATGTTCGCGGTCCAATCTGCGAAGTTTCTTCAGCGGAGAGTTTGCGCGCGTATCCTTTCTCGATGTAGCCATTCATGGTGTCACGATACACTTCTTCGAACGCTCGATCCTTTTGAAACCTTTTCTTGAGGCTCAACAGTCTCTTTTCAGCTTGCTCGCGATTGTTTGGCAATTTCACATCATCTTTCTTCCACAGCAGTCCGGTCTCGTAATGTCCTTCTTTAAACACTGTTGTCTCTTCAAGCTTCGCTACTGCTCTCAGATCTTCTCTTGAAAGCACCTCTTTTTCTTTGACATTCTGTCTTGTTCCATAGTCATCTATCTTCCAGAATCTTTCTATCTGTTCACGTAACTTCAGGTTTTCTATGTCCGTAAAGTGCAAGTCAAGTTTCGTTCGTTGTGTTTTTCCTTCAATAGTACCCGTAATGACCCACCCAAGGGGCCCTCTCTGAGCCTGGAGCTTACAGGTAGGTTCATCAGATTTCCGTACTTCAATTATCTCGTGTGCTTCGTCAACATCCTTGCCAATCAACACAGATACCCGCGGGACTTCTACTTCCGGTACTTCAATGTCTATCAGATGAGGGTACGCATTTCTGTCGATATTGGAAGGCAAGAGGTCTTCAAAAATGCTGAATTTTTGTGATATCAACCCTTCCTCTACTGTGATTGGTTGTCCTTCGCCATCGGCAGACTGTATCTGGAACTCAGCCAGTTGGAACTCTTCTTCTTCTTTATTCATCAGCGTGTTGACCGATATTCTTTTCTTTCTTCCTTTGAGTCCTATCATCTCTGCCACTTCGGCGTCAACTACGGTGGCACGGGACCCGTTGTCCAGGAGTCCATACGTCGTTATCGCACTTCCATCCGGCGCGGAGATCTTTATCGGTACCACGTGCAGAAGTATACTTTTGTCTGTATTTCGTACGTTGGTTGCGTACTGGTCGGTTTTCCTCTGTTCAGGAGCAGGCCTCTGGTCGTTACTCGGTGGATCCTTTCTTTGTTCCCTTTCTTCAGCTTTCTTGTCGACTGGGGCTGCTTTCGGTCTGGGAAAGTTGTGTAGCAGCTTGTGGTGGCGTCGCTCACTTCCGCATCCACAGTTCTCGTTCGATTTGCATTGTGTTCTTAAGTGTCCCGCTTTCAAGCAAACATGACACAGTTTATTATTCTTCACGACGTTCCATCTGTCCGTGATGTCTTTCCTTGCGAACTGTGTACAATGTAGAAGGTCGTGGCTTCCAGAGCAGCAGACACAGCGACCCGGCGTACTTGCGTTTTCTGTTTTACTACCGGCTTGATACGCTTCCTTAGGTCTGACGTCGGTCGTGAAGGTGGCGGTTTTCAGCGGAGGTTGAGCTTTCATTACCTTGTGAGTGAATCTCATTGGTCTAGCAGTGTTCGTTTTCGATTCACTGTTCCGTGATGAAGTTGTAGTGACAAAGGCGGGATCGTTCTTGATTGCTGCTTGTCTTTTCACAAATGCCGCAAGGTCCTTCAACTTCGGTGACATCCCTTTCTCTCTGATGAAGTACAGGGTATCTCCCCACCTTGCTGATAGGTAGTTTGGCAACCTACTTACGATCAGCTTCAGGTTCGACGTCGTGCTTGCTTCAACTTCGTATTCTCCTTCCAGCTTCTTCGATGCTGATTCAAGTTGTTCTGCAAAGTTACGTAGTCCTTTGTTGTCATCATGGGCTAACTTTGGACCAATGGTCAGTTTTTCGATACATGCGGCTGCAACCGCGGATGGGTGTCCGTATCGTTCCTCTAGCAGCTTCACAACATCGTCGTACTTGCATCCAGACGCTCGTTGAACTACTTCATACGCTTCTCCGCAGACAAATTTCGGTAAGAACTCCAGTTTTTGTCCGTCGGTCAATAATCCGTCCTCTAAATTGTCTTTCAGGCGGCTTCTAAGACTGGGGAAGTCGTCAGCATCTCCGGAGAACTTTACAGGCTGCATGGCTTGCAACATGTTCAACTTCAGCATAATTGCATTGTGGGTTGTAGTTTCTTGTAAGATGGATTCTTCTCTTCGAGGTCTCTCAGAATGGTATCTTTCGTCGGCCATAACGTTTTGGGCGTGGCTCTTGTCAGCGCTTTCTTCTTGCATGTCGTACCTCTTAGGAACGTGGGAGTTTCTCCAATATTCATCGTACTTCTCGGGGCATTGGGAGCTTCTCTGGTATTCATATTCGTATTCTCGTTTTATTCTTTCATCGCGGTCATCCGGTACATGGATGCGTGTGGTTTCGTTCACGACCCAATCAGTGGTCTGGTCTTCCTTTGTCAAGGGGGTGCTTGTGTAAAGGCATGGTCCACGTGGTAATTCTAGATCGGACTCTTCATCCTCTGACATAAATTCGGCTTCCTTTTCTGCTATCTTGGCTTCAAATCTCAGTTTTCTTACTGTTTTTTGCTTCTCTAGTTCAATGTCTATCTTGCGCTTTTCCATTTCCGCTTCCAATTTTGCTATTTCTTCAGCTTGTTCTGCCATCATTTTCTTCAATTCCGCGTTTTTCTGTAGTTCTCGTTTCTTCGAAGAGCTCAGCGATCTAGTTTTCGACTTAGTAGACCCCCCTGCGTAGGAATATCGGCTTATTGTCTCATTATCTCTTTGTCGGCGAACTGGCGCCTGCTCGTCTTCTCGACATTGTTGTGCCTGTCTCAAACGCTCGCATGCGGCATAGGCACACTTGTGATAATTATCTTTGGCATGTTCGTGTTGTTGTTTTACTCGTAAAAGTTCTGTTTCACTTACATCTTCCTCGATGTAAACACTGTATTCATTTCTGTACAAATCCCATGCAAGTTCTAATTTCTTTAAATAATCAACAATTTTTTCGGCTTCGAAGCATCGTTCCACGTCTCCAACTTGGTTGACAAGTCTTGACAGGTGGGATAAATATCCCGCCAAGGAATGTCGTCTTTGTGTAATCCGTTCGGCTTTACGGCCTTCGAAATCTTTCATATTTTCTTGAATAATTCTCTTACCTCTTCGGGATCCAAGATCCAACTCTCGCTCAAGTTGTCTCCCATATTCAGACGGTCCTTTTATCATGTTTTCAAGTTGTTTTTCTAATTCGAGGATTCTTTCATGTTGTTGCTCGATGGTCAAGTTCGGGTTTCCTTCGGCATTCATCTTGTGTTTTCTTTCTCGATCAGTTCGTTCAGATTTGACGATATGTCGAATTTTGTAGTGGTTCTAGATTATCTCGAGGACTATAGTCAAGATGCGTGACGTTCAAGTTCTAGATTATCAGTTTATTCAGAGTTCAGTCAGTCAATGATTTCACAATTCCACGTTACAGGATTAATTTCACGAGTTCAGGTTTTCACGATTTCAGGTTTTCACGAGTTCAGGTTTTCACGATTCGCTAGAATGACAATTGCAAAACCTTATATGAGAATATATTCTGTCCAAGAAAAACGGAATCAATATACTTACACATATGTGCTGTCCTGAAGATAAAATCATTCGAATTCCGGATTCATTTTTTAAAAACAACAACTTGTCTACTCTTCCCTATATCAACTCTGTCCCATTCCCACGAGCTCCTTTTCTCTCTTCCACAGGGAACCCGCTTCTATCATGCATAAGCTATAACATTCAGCTACTGACCAGACGAAGTACAGCGTTATGAAACCCTAAAAGTGAGCTAGATTGATTGTCGAGTGATAAATCCCTGACATGCAGAGAGAGAAGTCGTGCAGGGATATCTGAAGGAGAGCACAAAATTAACAGATGCTAGAAAATCGAATATCGATATACGCGTTGGTGTTGTATGATAAAGATGCAGTAACAACAGCAATCGACTGTCTGGCACTGCGACAGCAAAAATACAACAGGAAAACCCATTAATTACTGAGGGGAAAGACGCTTCTCCTAATGAATACAAATAACAGGCTTCTAGCAATTAACTCTAGCTACAAAATGCGTAATATTTGCCGACGAAATGAAGAGACTCCTTCCTTAATAGCGTTTCTGTCATCAAACTTAAAGCATCTAAAGCCACTGAAACCTTTTATCTTAGAAAGCAATTTCAAAGAAATTCTCAATCACATTCGATGCACTTTTAGACCAAACTGTATTTGAGAAACAAAATGTAAAATGTCTAGGAATTATGCAAAAGAGGCCAGGGAGATTTGCGACTGGACTTTTAGGTAAACAGGAAAGAATGCGCAACATGAATTCTGTAGTCATTGAACTGCACTGAAAGTGTAGTTTAAAATAATGTCCTAAATGAATGGATAGATATTTGACTACAGGACATTTTTATTTTATCCATATGCGAAGAAGAAAAATCATTTTAGTTTTACAATTTAGCTCTTTTTAATAACAAAGTAATATATTATTCAAACTACACATTTCATTAAATAAAGTCGGATAAATCTGAATTTGGAAATAGTACTTATCTAAATTTACTGACAAATCTGCTTGGAAAGTTTAAAGCTAAGCTGCTTGTAGAATAAAGAGTTTGGACGTATTTGTCAGGACGACTATAATTCCTGTAAGTTTTCTGCAGCTGTTGATAGGTGTCGGGTTCATTAGGCCAGCAGACCTGCATGCATCCGTGATTAAGTTTGACCTTTCATTACTTTTTACAGGCTTTTAGTAAAGTATACAGGTACAAGAATTATGTATGAAGCACAATTAATAAATGGGTGTAAGATTACGCAAGTCCTGTTATTTTTAACGCAAAAGAAAAACCTGTGAAAGGCGATACAAGGCTAATTTTTTCAAATGTGTGAAGTCTAAAATTCTCCATGTTTTTTTTTTCGACCAATAACAGCCATCTTAATTTAACAATTTGGCTTCACGCAAAAGCCCTAACCATTTTTGGTTGTTTCAAGGCGGCAAACTGCGTCGGCTTTTGGAACACGAGTCCATATAGAGGACATTAGCTCTTTAACATTCTCTTTGATATCTCGCAGATGTATATAGAACCCAAATGCGCAATTATTTTTTTAAAGAACTTTGCGTCTCTGATTAAAATGGATGAACAGCCGGGTGCTTTAGAGACGCCCTTTTTTCGAGATGTAGTTATGAATTTCACGATTCATTTGGGACACTTTAACGCGTGGAACCCTGCAATCACTGAAGAGACACTGACTAATATCTAAAAAAACATTCCAATGAATTCTTTCAGGGCCATTTTTGCGAGAAATATCTCAGTTGATCAAATAAAGCAATTAAAGATTGCGGAAACAGTCGTATTTGTTCTTTCGATGACAAACATCGTGAAAGTAAGAGTATTTTTTTTTACCTAAATACCAAAGCCCCCATGATGCCATTACATTAGTCAGCGATGGCAGATAAGTTTCCATGGCAACCTAAGGTGTTTAGAAGCGATGAATGAAGATGGATAGAGTTGAAGGCAGGGAGTATAGGAAATGGGTTTATTGCTGATGTAGTTGATTTTTAAGAGCATCCTTGTTAAGGGTACCTACTGCTGAGACGTGCACCGGGAGGCTTGCGCCTTTTTAAGAGCGGTTTACTTAGAACTTGAGATTTTCATCGTTTTAGGAAAAATGTTAAGGAGAGAGAATGAAAGTGTGCTGCGTTTGATGCGTTTTTTCCCCGTTATAAGTGAATATACTTCAGTGCTATTTTCCATCGAACCGGGCGATTAATTATTTACGAAATCAACACTGTTCAACTATTTTTTCGGAAAGAAAGAAAGAAAGAAAGAAAGAAAGAAAGAAAGAAAGAAAGAAAGAAAGAAAGAAAGAAAGAAAGAAAGAAAGAAAGAAAGAAAGAAAGAAAGAAAGAAAGAAAGAAAGAAAGAAAGAAAGAAAGAAAGAAAGAAAGAAAAAGAGAGAGAGAGAGAGAAAGAATAAGAAATTTAAATGTTGATGACAAGCACGTCCACCTAACGACTCTAAAGACAAAGGCTGCTACGAGAATAAAAAACAAATATAATAAAGCTCAAAATTTGTCTGAAAGGTACTCCCAAATAATTCCAAATTCATAATTTTGATAAAATCAATTTTACCTTAACCTAAGCCCCCACTGAAATGATGCCATACTCAACCAATACCCAATACTTGGTTATTTCATTAAATCCACTATCGCATGGAAATTATCGGTTAATGTTGTCTGAGATCTTCAACTGTAGACATTAGTACCAGACTGAGGGTACTTTACTGTCTCATTCCTCCAGGACGCCGAAACTTCGACTCCATCAGAAACACAGATTAGTCTTGAAGCTGAAAGGAAAGATGGGCAGTAAACATATTATTTGTATTCGTAATAATAAAATTGAAAACGTGCTTTATTTCGAAAGGAGTGTTTGCTGTAAACGATGTAGACATCTTTGGTCAGTTGTAATATGAAAAGAGTCGTGTAGACTTAATCAGCCAATTCTTGTGGCACTTATGTGTCAAAAATATTCCTAAGTAACTTTCTTACTGCTAATTGAAACAATACGTACTAAGGTAAATTTTCTGCCTATTTTTTCAAATATGATGATAATTAAAATACGTCTGAAAGCTTCGTACAATTTAACTTAAATTAATGAAATACCAAGATGTTGCGAAAAATAGTTTCTTTTTGTCTAAATAGATATGACTAGCTAAAAACTAGTGTGAGCTGCGTCGGTGTTTCTAAAGAAACAGTAATGATAAAAAGGTAAATTATACACCGTGAAAAGATGAAAAAACTCTTTTACTCCGACGAAGGACTAGCGTCCGAAACGTCAGTAAGTTTTTTCATCTTTTCACGGTGTATGATTTACCTTTTTATCATTACCATTTTTGTCTAAATAGGAGGGTCATAAATTTCTCACTGCATGAAAAAGGGAGAGTTTCAACAATTTTAAGTTAAGTGCGATTCCCCCAACCCTCCCCCCTCCCCACAAAATATCAGCGTACCTTCCCTTAAGGATTTTATTTCATCGAAAATTAGAAATAAGAAAACTTGCAATTTTAAACAGGTTACTTCAAATAAATTTGAATAAGCAGGTGAGACTTCAACCCACAACAAGCCAAAAATGCAACTCTTTAGGATGTTTTGTCTAGGAAAGCTAGTTAATGATTTTCTTTTACTTAGCTGTCCGAAAACAATAGCTTACAATTTGTTTCTTAAGGAAAACCCATCGAGCAACAAAAACCTCTTACTCTATACTCTTAAGGAAAAAGCTGTCTTCTCACAAGAACAGAATGTTAAATTCAGTGATTCTAGTACATATTTCTTGTTATCATTGTTCAATATCTTATTAGTTTTCGTTTCTAGATTTTATTGAAATTTTTTAATGATTTTTTCTTTTTGGAAACCGAAGTCCTTGTATTGTGATTGTTTAATATAATTTTCTTTAATGATTCCAGTTCATCTTATATCACAACCACCCGAGGTTATAATTTCCAAACTGACAAAGAGCCTAGGGTAAATTTTTATCACGCGCCAAATTGATCTACCTTTGATGCCTGTCGAAAGTTTGGATGTTATTTGGCATTATCTTTCTCTTGGGTGTAGCATAACATGTTCTCATTTCAGACCACATGTCATTCCCTTGAGAATAAGATTCTTCGTTTTAGTTGCATCCATATTCGTGTGTTTTCTCGTGCGCCGTCGTTAAACAAAGAAATGATACTCAAGGGAATGACACCTGGTCTGAAATGGGAAAACATTACACCCAAGCTAGAGGTCTATTCCTCCAAGCACACTCAATGGTATTTGGAAACACATCAGGGAATTATTTATTTTTGATTAGAACGAGGTGAAAAGGAGAATGCTGATTATTGGCAAGAGTAGGCATACTTTCTAGAGTTGTAAAGAGTAAATGATATGGAGTTAAACATGTAATAAGCACTAGGACTCTTCACCACGTGCTGTTACGCCCATTTACCCTTACTAAGACTTTGATCAAAGAAATGTAAAGAAATGAATGATTTATAAGAGTCAAGAGGCGTGAAAATTGCAAAAAACTTTATACAAATCTCCACGTGGTGTGGCACGCCCTCTGTCCATAGTTAGGCTCTATTCAAGTCAATTATTTCTAAAATTACTGAATGAAACTTGGACGCTGTTACATATAGATATTCATACACTTCTCCACGTGTTTCCACGCCCCGCAGTTAGAAATTTTATAGCGTAGTATAGTAATTTTTTAACCTTTATAATGTATTTGAATCCACCCTCATTCTCTACCTCGTTCTTGTACACTCTATTACCTAAGACAAACTTAACAAACGACAGTCTGATCTTACTTCTTGTAACACGATTAATGCATAGCGTTAATGATGTAAACTAACACAAAACAGGTTTGATTGGTTCTGCTGGAGGGTACGTTATTACCTCGGCACAGCTTAATTAAACGAATCCAATTTAAACCATTCAACTCGAAATCATGAAAACTAATATATATTTTTTCTGAAGCATTCCGCTGTCAACTTCGGAAGAAAGGCTCGCACCAAGGAGGTAAAAAATAGATTCTAAATTCATTCTTTTTACTGAACCTTTTCCTGCTTCCACATCCTTTGACGCAAATAGTAGACACTTAGTCTTGACAGGCGTATATGTGAGACATACAAAATGCCCACGGCTCTCCGACTCAGTCACGTGACATTAAGTTGATTTTTATCACGCGCACATCACGTGGACAATACCACCTCACACATGCGCAGAAAAGACTAGCCGCACACAACACGTGAACTTCACGAACGTCTCGCACATGCGCATACTTGTTTTTTGACTCTCATTTTCAAATCGTCACGCGCACATGATAAGACAAATCTCACGCATGCGTAATAGGTCTTTCCTGTTATTGAGTTTAGTGTCTAAGAACATGATGTATGAAGTACTCCTACGCCAGATGCTTTATTTTAAAGGACTCGAGGATAATCATAAGCCCGGAAAGAAACGCCAAATTCAGAATTTTGAAAGGCTCAGGTTATTGATAGAACACACTTCAGATTTCAAACGATATGACCTAAAGCTTTGTTTGAAAGGTCAAAGACAAACAGCGATGAAAAGAAGACCTCTTGCTCATCATGTTTTCATAAAATCTCATTTTTCTTTTTTTTGTCTTCCTTTTTAAATGAATTGGCGTCTTTATTTGCTGTTTTAAAATATCAGTTTTAATCAATGTCCTAAATAAATAAGAAACCAAATTTCAATCGCCAGAAATTTTAGCTCTTACTTTGCCCAATGGTTTAGGCCCGCGATCGCGATGCCTAGCGGTGTGCTATCATTACCTCAGTTTCAGCATTTGATCAAAATCATGCTAACATCAAAAAAGGCGACTGTAACAATGCTAAATACACCTAGGACACACGAAAAATCCAAGATTTCCCCCCATAGAAATCCAAAACCAATTTCTAGATTTTATTTCTTCTTCCCCAGTCCTTCAAGTCTTAGGATAGCGTCGATAAGGAGCTGTTTTTTAGCGCGCTTCGAGCGAAATCTTCATTTCTTAATTTTAATAATATCAGTGCCAAAGTAATATATGAAATACGAGATAAGATTAGATTATTAGATGTCGAAGGGGAAAAAAAATTAATCGCGCAGCTTCTTTTGTCACTCGGAAATACCCTAGCCTGAAAGTGATTAAATCGAGGTAGGAAATAAAAGACAGAGATTTGATAGATACAACAGAGCGAGACAGCCAGGGGTTTGTATTTACAGTATTACTTAGCGCCTACTTGGTGTTGAAAATTAGAATCCCATCTTCCTTACCGTGACCAAAATCAATATTAGTTATGGCAAATTAAGCTAAATAACTTCCTTTCCCTTTTTCTTTTTTGATGGATGGAATAAAGATTATTGAAAAAAAAAAAAAAAAAAACTCCCTGAAACGAAGCTCCTTTGATCACTTAAAAGAACGACACTTATTTTATTTATTTTACCATCCCATTAAAACATCAAGATGTATACTTTTGATATCTTGTTCTATTTTGATTTGATTACCAGCCGTTTCGTTCCTTTCTTCTAGGATCGCGAGTAATAAGCGCTTGTCAGGGTTTGCGGTCAGCCGTCCTTGGGGTTGCGGTAGGGAGTAGTCAGTTCTCGTCAAGAAAACATGTACATCTCTTCTTTTTTTTAGCCTTTAGCTTTATTTTTAAAGCATCAAAAATTTCTTTTCCATTAAGGTAGCTCTTGGAATGGAAATCAATTATTGAAACCCATTTCCATAAATTGTGGTCGGCGTCCACAACATGTTTCGTCTTATTCACAGCGCGAATAAAAGAGTCGTTTTGTTTTGATGATTAATATCTCAAATTGTGTATAATGGAAATTATAGACTAATGTTGTTTTTTTTTCCTCTATTTTTATCAAAGATCAAATTGTCCCATCTCTTGGCTCCTCCCTGAACTGCTCTCCTAACTCTGATCCAGAATACATACCACGTTTTTCCAGAAAAGTCTTCGTTGGAGGGCTCCCTCCTGACATTGATGAAGGTACGTCTGTCCTGCTAGATTTGGAAAGGATATGGTAATGGTAGGGGTGGGGTGGGGTGGGGTGGGTAGAAGGCTGTAGACGGTTTTTAAAGCAATTAAAATCGTGTTGCCGGGTCCCGTTAACTAAGTTTATTTTCATGACAAAACAAATAAACTGTAAACTGTAAAGCATTATTCAAATTTAATGCGGATACCCTGAAGCAATCTCTGCATTTTCAGCACTCGATGATCTAAATCAGGGCACGGCTAACTCACAAATTGAACCCTGAAACAACCTCTGGGCTGATCATAGTCAGGAAACGGCTAATTCACAGATCGAATTGGAATTTAGCGTGTTGGGTTTTGCGGAGAGAGGAAAGCTGAAGAACGCATTCCTTCAACGGCGTTTTTATAGTTTTAAGATTTATATATTTGTATGGCATGAGCCACTTCCAGTAAAATCGTGCGTAGTGATTGGCTAATACGTTTTTTCAGTAATTCACGCTTTATATTTTCCTATAAGTTATATCTTTAAAGAGGCTCGAAAATAATTTCTCATCTTTTTGCACGTCCTCCCGTCCTCTCCCCTGCTAAATTGATGCCCTACACATAGTTCAATTTGATCAAATCTTTAATCAACTTAAGCTCCCAAGCAATCACTATCGATGTAAAAAAAATCGTGCAACTAAATAGGCTATGTTAATGCATTATGGCTTAAAGACAATTTGATTCACATTTCCCCGGCTTTAAGATGCCTTGCCCTAATCAACCCTTAGCGCATTGCTATTTTATTCCCTATATAGTCCCCTAATAGCATGAAATTGGTTTAACTGTAGACGATATGTCTCGGGGTCTTAAGTAACCCACTCCACCACCACCGCACTCTGATCGACTAACTTCATTATCTGTGTCTATCATCCAGACGAGATCCACGCAAGCTTTTGTAGGTTTGGAAGTTTGACAGTCGACTGGCCACACAAAGCCGAAAGCAAATCCTACTTTCCTCCCAAAGGTAGAAAATATGCCCTTCACTATTTTTATCAAGGATTTTGGTTCAGTTAATCCACTAGAGTCTAGACGCTGACCCCTGTTTTCTATTTATTCTGCCATAGGATATGCCTTTCTGCTGTACTTGGAGGAAATTTCGGTACAGAAGCTGATAGGCGCGTGTTTCCGTCAGGACGATAAACTGTACTTATGTGTATCTAGCCCAACCATTAAGGATAAGCCGGTAAGTAGTCTAAATGGATGGACTTCCGACAGGGCTGACAGCAATTAAGATAGCTAAGATTACCTTGCGGATCGGCTATTTTTGCTCTGGTCTACGCGCCCTTGAGCCCTTGAAAGATGAACTCGTCGTTTAAAGGAAAAGAATTAGAAAATTTAACCTGTCTAGGGCTTCTCTTCAAAAAAAAAAAAAAAAAAAAAAAAAAAAAAACGATCTAAGGTATATTGAACACAGTTGTTTAGTAATAATAAGATTCTCAGAACGTAAAACGCCTTCTCCTTCTCCCGATAATGATGCGCTGGAATAAAACAAACTTTATCTCTTACAAAAGTAAACGAGTTGCTTTCAAATTGATAAAATGACAGCTACGCAAAACGATAGTGATAACTAAACCTATTTGGTGTTAGACGTTAGACTTTAGTGTCTCAGTAGTCACAGATAAACACAGCCATTCTTATAGAACATAGAGTGATTTTTATTAACCCTTGAAACAAAATTTAGCTATTAACTTCTAATAGAGTGACCACAGTAAATCCGTGAAACACTAATTACTAAATAGTACAAAATAGTGCTAATTAAACAATAGAAAACAATGGAATTTGCATGAAATTGTGCTATTTAGTATGACTAAAGTTTCACGGATTTACTGTGGTGACTCTAACGCATATTAATGTGTAATAGCGGTTATTAGTGAGACAACTAAGTATTACAGTAAAAGGTTATTGACTGTATTTTAGTTTTTCGTTGTTTAAAGTCTAATGGGTAATAACTCGTACTAGATTGTATTAATGATTATTGCGCTAACATTTATTTCATGGGTTTATGAAAATCTTTCTATTGACATAGGTATTAGTAAGTAATGATAATCTTGATGTGCAATCGCGTTAACGGTAGTGGAAGTAAGTTAATGTGCTGCGCATGCGCGTAATGACATTTGTGATAGAAATTTTGAGCATGCGCATGCGTACTAATGGCATTGGAGAATCTTGGAGAGCATGCGTGTCAATAATATGGGCACTGAATGGACCCTTTTAGCTTCGTATGGAAATTGCCCATTTCAGATTACCTGACATTCCCTTGAGAATTGTTCTTTTATTGCGAACATGTTAAAAGATTTACACATGAAAGAATCAACTCACAAGAGTGGCATCACGTGGTCTGAAATGTGCACAACAAACAACGAAGCTAAGAGGTCTATTTGAAGAGATGTGGCTTAGCGTTAAACTAGGCTGCCACAGGCAACCCAGTGATTTTTATGCATGCGCACTTGTAGAAGATACAAATTTCATTCAAGTAATCATGCAATGACGCAAATTTTGTCTTGATTTTTTCCCAGGTCCAGATCCGTCCATGGAATCTCTCTGATGCAGACTTTGTAATGGATGGTTCCCAGGCCCTTGATCCAAGGAAGACAATCTTTGTTGGAGGCGTACCTCGTCCTTTGCGTGCCATCGAACTGGCTATGATTATGGACAGACTTTACGGAGGGGTTTGCTACGCCGGTATAGATGTGGATCCTGAGCTCAAGTATCCTAAGGGTAAGCCAAATATAAGTCAATAACGCTGTTCTCCTTGGAAGACAAATTGTCGCGCCCTTTTCAACCCTCTCTTCTCTATCGACAAAGATTACAATGCCTTTGCTGTTTATTTTCTTAATAGGTGCCGGTCGTGTTGCGTTTTCCAACCAGCAGAGTTACATCGCAGCCATAAGCGCACGTTTTGTGCAGCTGCAACACGGGGATATTGACAAGCGGGTAAGTCACACTAGAGAGAAATCAAAGAAAAAACCTCGAACAAACTCCAAACATTTGTTGAAACTGATCAGTGTTCTTTCAAAACTAAAAGTCTATGGCACTTGAAAACTTTAGTCGTTCTTATACAAGACGCAAAATCTCATCACCATAATAGATGTCTCAGTGGTGTTGAGACGGATTCGGATTTCACGCCGACTTTCCAAACATGCACAATCCTTACACTACACAAGTAACCTAAGCGCTTTTACTCAAGTTTTGATTTATAACTTTTTATTAAGGTTGAAGTTAAGCCGTACGTCCTTGACGACCAGTTGTGCGATGAATGCCACGGTGCAAGATGTGCTGGTAAATTTGCGCCGTTCTTCTGCGCAAACGTCACATGCCTACAGTACTACTGTGAACAGTGTTGGGCGATCATCCACTCAAGAGCTGGGCGTGAATTCCACAAGCCCTTGGTCAAAGAGGGCGCGGACAGACCAAGGACTGTTTCATTCAGATGGTAATGGTATACCTAACAAAAGAACGTACTTGAGGCCTGGAGGTAATTTAAGTGATTGAAGATAGAAAACCACGCTAGAATATGTCTTAATTCTACCCTACTCTGTGCACCGGAAGAAACATCTCATCGCTCAAGCAGGCCGCATCTCCAGAACCTAATGAACCCCGTACAACGTCTGCAAGAGCAAGACTGTCTTTTCAGCGTGCGCAAGTAAATAGATTTCTTAGATTTAACTTTGCATAGATTTTAGTACTTTGTAAATAACCCTGGTAGGAAAACCATGGGGATGGATTTGTAGAATTTAGCTCAATCATGCTCCCTTGCTTCCATAGCTTAACTACCCCTCTCTTAATCCTTGTAGATAATAGAGGCGAAAAAACCCCAATGAATCGTTGCCATAGTAACGCATAAGAAATGTTTTTAGACAACTTGTAGTTTCCTAATGTTTGTAGCACATCGTTTATAGGCATGTAGGACATACGTATATATTATATATATACTTTTAGATGAAAACTAGAGTAGTTTTTATTAGAATTGTTTTATTGAAGGGCAACATCTTGACTTGAATGGAATTGGGTATCATTCTCTCACATAGTGGTTCACTGTGGATAGATGATAACTAGGACCACTTGGCATTGCATGTTTACTCACTTTTGACCATGTGTCATTCCCTTGATTATTGTCTTTTTTCCACTCTTAATTCTCAAAAACATAGATGAGACACAAACGAATCTTATTCCTAGAGGAATGACGAATGACATGTGGTCAGAAGTGGAAAAACATAACATCCAAACTGAATGGATCTATGTACCAAGATGTTGGTCATTTGAGAAAACATAAGACGTGGTTTAGATACAAAATGAATTGGCATAACCCTCATAGGCCTCAATGGAAGAAAGAGTGGTTGAAATATGGAGACAGATAAAGCAGGTTAGCCTAGAATTCACTGGGCTGCCTTACTCCTCAAATACATGCAGGGTACTTTGAGGTACAACAATCCCCCCTCTTACTAAAGAGGGTTTCAGATTCCCAATCTTTCTGAAATAATCATATAATTTCTTATTTGATAAAAGAGAATTTACAGGTTCAATTTTTAGTCCAGTCGAAATGAAATCATTTTCTAGAAGAAGCAGCAGTTTAACCTTTTTTAGCAGGGAATGCAGTGTTGTACATATAGTGAATTAACACAAGTAGAGCCTGCAACTACGTAACCTACAGCCTTTTGGCTTCAAGAGTGAGTCGTGGGTACGAAGTTGCACCAACCTGATCCTTTGAGAGGTGACAGTCATTTATAGAACTCACAAGTGAAACTAAGTGTACTAGGTAGTGGAGAGAATCTTTTTTGATTATCGCGATTGGTTTTCTTGTCATCAACAGAGGAAAGAACAGACTTGTAATAAGAATTCATAAGTTTCATTGATATTTTATTGAAGTCTTAAGATTTCCATTTCTGAATTACATGAAAGTATTTTTTCTGAAGGCATAAATATTCAATTTTTGCAAGGTTTATTTTTTGCATGGCAGCCTAACTGGTCAGTTTTGTGCAATCATGACTTCAAAGGCAACTGTATTGATACAATAAGGTTCACAGTTTGTAAGCTAGTAGCAAAGCTAACGTGAAAGTTAAGTGTTTTGGAACATTTAAGACTGCAAATTTTGGCTGTCTGCTCTGCTGTACTTTTCAAACAATGACTTGTTTGATGCTTTGTAAGTGGAGATCTTGCACTGGTAAAAGTTGCTATGGTTACCTCTATGGTTACTATGGTTACCAAGGGAAACAAGATGTTGTCATGGTAAACCTCTTCAGGTTACCAAGGAAACTGTCCTAGTTACATCATGTTACCATAACGATGTGAAACCTGACATGGCTACATCATGTGGTGCACCTTTCAAGGTTCTCCTGACACACCCAAGGCTGCTATGGTAACCATTCAGGTAACCAGCCTCTTTACCAGTACTGTCGCAACTTGATACTGGCTAAAATAAGTCAAGGCATCAAACTCTTTATTGCCAACATCAATCTTGCATTTCGACAACTGCAGACTATAATATTGTTCCATTGTCCATGTTCTGCAATCTGCTAGGCTCATTTCCTTTCGAACAGCAACATATAAATTTCATCAAAGCTGAAACAGGAGATTCATAAAAATCAACTGCCCACCATTAAATATAATTATGTATATATGCAGTGGTGCACGCAAGGTGGTTAACGTCCCATTTGGGTGTCGGGTAATCAGTCATTAAGATCAAAATAATATCATTATCAATAACAATAGCTATTAGCATATCGCCGCAACTAATCAAGTTTGTGATGAACTCTTATACATAGAACAAAGAATTAGATTTGCAACATGGTCTGTTGAAATTTTAAGAATAGTCTTCTTATCATCAATATCATTAATATTAACCTTTTGCTTTTTATAGTTTTTATTTTACTAAGAATTCAAATAATATATTACTCTCAAGTTTTAATTTGGAATATCTCAGAAAAATAGTACATATACTCGTAGTTTAGATAAATAGACTCAAGGATTGTGTAACTGAAGTAAACATAGCTAAAAAATTTCATCCTCCATGCATAGCTGAAAAAATTCATAATACCAAGTTTAGAATTTTTGTTGATAGTCATTAAATAAATTTTCTTTTAAAGCCTTTTAATGAAATGTAGTACAGGTAGAATTTTTTTCTTTTTTGAGAACGTTTTTTAGATAGACAAATTCATGTCATGAATACTTTTTGTGAAAAAAACTTTAGTAATTTTTCTATCAATATTTTTTCAAAAATCCCTAATATTACATTTTATCATTTCTAGTTTATATCTGCATGTTGATCGTTAAACTATTTTTTTACTTAAAAAAAAAACCTGAACTAAAAATTCTCTTATCGATATATTTTTGTGCTCAGTAGAGAATGATACTTTTTTAGCCATAATTGCGGTTCCAACTTTTCAGGGAGGTGTTCATTCTGATATCACTACAAACAAACAAAAATAATAATTATAACCAAATAACTTTTATAAATTATGGTTTTCATCATTTTTTCGGACAGACTTAGGTTTGTAAAAGACATATTATTTATTTTTCATAAAACTGACAAATTTTAAATTCCTTTGCTATACACATTTATTTTTCAAATAAAAGCAAACTCCAAATATGAATTAAATAGAAAGACTCACCCCTGTTCATC
>NW_028292572.1:7418583-7428583 GCF_029948245.1 Actinia tenebrosa | reverse complement strand
ATTCACTCAAAATGTTCATTCTATTGAGAATCGGTATGGAAGGATTAAAGAGAAAATCCTACTCAAACACCAAGTACTAATTTATATTATCTTAGTGCCATCAATTGAATATTCCTTTTTGCTCCTCTCTTGCCGTCTTTTTTTTCTATCTTATTTTCTAACTTATTATTTCCCTAATTTGATTTTCCGTTTTTACCTTTTATTTCAGCATTTCGTACTAATTTTTAGTTCATTCACCCATTCCTTCAATTTATTCTCTCCTTCATTCATTCATTCGTTCATTTATTCGTTCATTCTTTTTTTCATTCATTCGTTCATTCTTTTTTTCATTCATTCATTCATTCGTCCGTCCGTCCGTCCGTCCGTCCGTCCGTCCGTCCGTCCGTCCGTCCGTCCGTCCGTCCGTCCGTCCGTCCGTCCGTCCGACCGCCCGTCCGTCCGATCGTTCGTTCGTTCGTTCGTTCGTTCGTTCTTCGTTCGTTCGATCGTTCGTTCGTTCATTCATTCATTCATCCAATCATTTTTCCCAAGCATTCATCCCTTCCTTCCTTTTTTTAGTAAATAAGTACTTTTCTTTCTCCATTTTCATTTTTTTCTTCAAAGTTTTCTATTTTTTTTTCTATATTTCATTCTTTTCTTCTCGTATTCTCTTAAGCTTAATCTTAAAAGCAAACAATCTAACTTGAAGTACACAGTCACGCAATTTTAACGCAAAATGACACATCTTTTGAACCTTAAATACAATTAAATTATTTCAATTCTTGATCTGAAGGTTTTTTGTATATATATATATATATATACGCACTTGATTGCAGAAAGGTTGTAGTATACATTTATACAAATACCTAATTTATTCAGTATATTTAATGATATGCAAAACAGAAAACTCGCTTTAATTATTATTTGTTTCATTCAATGAACGTCAAAATATTTTATTCTTGTTTTTTACATCTTACAGATTATAAATCAACTGGTTTTGAGGGTTAAAAAAGTAAAATTGCAATATACATCTCATTAGGTATTTGTATAAATGTATAAATGTATACTACAACGTTTCTGCAATCGAGTGTATATATATATAATAATTTGCTTGATGAATAAATAAGCTGAGGCGAGCAAAGAAGTAATTGGTGTCGTCTCTTACACTATGGCGAGGGTTTTGCATGGATGTCTGGCTAGAACAAAATGCGAATTGAGTTTTTTTCAGAGGTGTTAGGGAGCGTTCATAATTTATCTATTATCTACTGGAGGGGAGTGGTTAAGGGTTTTGAGGTGGTGTCGCATGTTTTATCGGTGACATTTAGGGTGGGAGGGGGGGGGGGGGGGAAAGCAATCAAAAAAGGCTAGCAAAAAAGGCTTAAAAGCACTAGATGAATTATCAGTCTTTCTTTTGCCGACGGAAATACTAAATACTATATACTCCTTTATCTAGTTCATCTTGGGTGTTGTAAGTCGTAGTAGTACAGTGAGTGTGGAGAGTGTGTCGTATACAAAACCATTAGTATATAACTAGCTAGGGCTAGAGACGTGGCAACGACATCCTGTATTAAAATATATAATATATAATATAGAGGATATTACATAGGCGCGCGGAGATACGAATTTTATCTTCGAGTGTTTTATAGATATCTATATTGAACACGAGAAGATAAAATTCGTATCTCCAAGCGGCCATGTAATGTTCTGTTTATTATATAGATATCGATGATACTTAAATAAAACAAAAGCTCAAAAATTCTTTATTAAAATACGTTACTATGTCAACAGTGATATCTTCACGTGTGAAAGATATGATATCTTCCACTGGTGAAAGATATCAAGTTTTCGACACTAGAGAAAACCTGGTATTTCATCGATATCTATATAATAAAAAACAAAACAAAAAAACAACCAAATACTAGATATTGTCTTTAGTGGTTTGGTTGCGGGCAAAGGGAGGTAACTCGGTTACGAGTGTATGTTATGGATCAGTATAAACTAGGTGTGGGTGTAGCACGCGCTTACCTATGTTATCTATAATGATTATAATTAGTATCACACAGCACACAAATTAACAATTATAAACACCTGTCTTGTACTTTTATATAAAGGTTCAAACGAATTCTAATGTAAAACCGAGCCCGTGCGTTTGAACTGGTTCAAAATATCAACTAAGCCCTAAATTCCATTGTTTCGATGCAAAACACGAAATACTAAATTATATTGAATTCAGAGAGATAGATTATTGTTGCTTTGTTCTTTTGGAAATAGAGTGCTTACAATATATTCGTGTAATTATAAACCTATCCCGGGTTTATAATTCAGCCCCGTTCTCCCTAGTCTCCCCTGTTGATATCAATATGTTATGGATTATAAACTAGGTGTGGGTGTAGCACGCTTAACTATATTATCTATAATGATTATCAGTATCACACAGCACACAAATTAACACTTATAAACACCTGTCTTGTACTTTTATACTTTTATGAGGACGCACACTATCTTTTGGATAATAGTTATTTCCTTTTTTTTTTCTTTTTCTTTTTAAATATAAATAACATCGTGTAACATTTATATTTATATTTATTTATTTATACCCATAAAAATGTGTAATATTGTATTATTAATATCGTGTAATGTAAGCATGTACAAATTCGTCCATTATTATTATTGTTAATTTAATCTTCGTTTTGATTAATTATCATCAAATAAATTTCAAGGAAAAATGAATTAAAAGTTTGAATCGAAAGAGAATATCCAGTGCAAAAATCATCTGAATATTTGTGATCATTTGGCTAAGCATTTGTTGAGGTTCAAAAAATAGTTTCTCAAAGTAAAAGTTTTAAAAGAAATATATGGTAAGGCAGGAAGAACCATGAAAAACTTTGGGGGAAAATTGACGTTATTATTGAATCCATAGCATTGCTACTTTTGAGCTTTCCTGCACTTGACTGAAACTCTCTTCAACGTAGACACCTTGGCGGCTAATCTGTAACCATCGCTTGTCATAATACACTTACCAGCTAATGAGATAACAATAAGAATTCCATAATGGTTTCTTGAATTCATTGATTGAAATGGGTCTGATTTTGCGCTAATTTGATGGATGCACTTGTAACGAAACTTATAAAGTATTATCTATGAACACTTACTCAGCGAAAATTCTCATCCGGAAAACATTTGTTAAGGCTTTATTTAAATAGAACTTTTAATTTGGACTTATTTAAAAAATAAGAGCTTTAGCTGTTGTATCACAGCGTTGGATATTACAACAGAGCTAGGCTCTAACTAGGTGAAAGCCCAAAGATTGAATTTGAATTTAGGAGTTGATTTTTGCGGAGGGAGGAAAACCGGAGAACCAGGAGAAAAACCCTCGAAGCACAGGAGAGAACCAACAAACAACTCTAATCACATACGACAATGAATCCCGCAGGGCTAGAACCCAGGTCGCATTGGTGAGAAGCGACGCATTAGCTGCGCACGCAATTAATCCGTGCTTCCCTTATCGATCGAAGATACCGCTGCTATCGTTAATTGCAAACTCGTGTTCTTAGGGTCAGCCGCAAGGTCGTTTCATCGTCAAAATATTGCCAAATTGAATCGTAAACCTCTGATTTTTCCTTTGCAGCAAATCGTTGAATTAAGTTTGAGCTTAGGCTTGACAAATTATTTAGCATTCGAGACGCCATATTGGATTTAAACTATCGCGCCTTGGCTGTCTCGAAATCATGCCGAGCAGATCAAGGCTAGAAAATCCTAGTGTGAAATATCAACAGCGTTAAGTAAGCTAAAATTCGACAATACGATGACTTTTGAAATCCCACGGACCTTCACTGGAACACGTGAATATGAGACTAACCCTGAGCAATAGACAATTAAAAAATTGCATCAGTAGTAGGTCAAAATAAGTATGTCAATTGAATAGTTTATCGTTTGGCGAAATCGTTGGATAGTAACTGCTCAATCCGATTGCATGCGCGCGCATCTCAGTAAGGAAAGACAGACTCGCGCTCGGTAAATATTCCCCGATATTCACTTCGTGTTCGGCATTTTTATATTGGATATTGTTATATATAAGTATAATATTGCCTGTTTATACCATTAGAAAACCTTTTACAAGCTGAACTTAATTTTAACGTACTTAACATAAACTTCAATTTATTAAAATAAATTTTGAATATTTTTTTTAACTTACCATATCTAGATGTTTGTACTTTCCCTCTCATTTTTAATTTTTGATCGTTGATTTTTTTGGTAAGAATCTTTGCGCCTATTCACTCTTATATAACAAACTGTTGGCCAGTTTCCTTTAAGTGCATCTCTATTTTAGAAAAAGCAGCACGTCTTCAGAAGATGTATTTTTGAAATCTGATCTTTCGCCTCAGTCTTATTTGTGATGCTTTCAAAACTAACACAATCCCCTTTTCTTTCTGCGGTAGGCCTAAGTAAACATTCTTCCACGAAAAAAAACCCGGCTTAGAATATTATCATAATATCATTTGGTTTAAACTTAAGGTTAGTAATATATTAAGACACAGCAAGCGGGTGAATATCGGTCTGCTGTGCGTGAGGTTATTGTGGTTCAAGCCTCGGCCGGACCAACACTCAGGGTCTTAAAATAACTGAGGAGAAAGTGCTGCCTTTGTAATTACATCTGCAAATGGTTAGACTTTCAAGTGGCTCGGATGACCACTTTAAATGGCGGTCTGTCTCTCCACACTTACTAACCAACTCGGAGAGACGTAAAAGAACGACTGAGGAGGTAAAGAAACCCTGGCAGTGACCACCCTCAGTGTCTACACCTCATACTAACCACTTCACGTTCACAACTCATTGTAAAGCGCCTTTGAACGAATCCATATGAAAAAGAGCACTATATGAATATCATAATCATCAAATTATCAAAACTGCTGAATGAAAATACTAAGCTAGAAATAATAAAATAAAATAGAGCTCAAAGAAAGAAGTTCAAACTTACACGACAAGAAAGTAAAGCTTTGACAGAAGCAGAATTATCAAACATCCTACAATGCATGCAATGATTCCAGCATGACATACACTCGTAATGTTTAACCAAAGCAGCTAGTTATTTACGTAATGTTTGCCTGATAGGATTTACAAAAGTGCGGGTTTGAAAGAAAATATCCAGAAAGTTACACTTAATGTGTTTCAGGAGTTGGATTCCTATTAAAACTTTGTTATTGGATGAATAATTAAAGGAAATATGCTCATTGCGTGAGATCTATCGCGAATGGGTAGGGGATATAAATCAGAGTAAGCGGGCTTTGCACGTGGTTTGTGGTTGGGCTGTATGTTTGAGTTAATCAGACATCTTTGCTGTGGATGGCTTACAAACAAGAGATCAAAAAATCTTGGATAGAGGCTTTGCAACATCACGTGAAGGCAGCCATGTTAGATGGCAGGAACAATACAATCGTTTTACATAAGAAAGAATTCAATTCCCAAGAGCAAAGGGATTTTATTGTTCTGCCATCTAACCACAGGCAGCCCAAATGAAATATCCAATGTAAAAATTAAATGAAAGTGAATGAATAGCTGAATAAAAGTGAATAAATGATTGAATTGATCAATGAACCGATAAATAAATGAATAAGAATGAATGATTAAAATAAATAATCGAATGGATAAATATATTGCAGATGAAAAGATCATTAGATTTCTTCTTCAATGAATGAATGAGTGAATTGATTGATTGATTGATGGATGGATGGATGGATGGATGGATGGATGGATGGATGGATGGATGGATGGATGGATGGATGGATGGATGGATGGATGGATAGATGGATGGATGGATGGATAGCATCAAATCAAACAATCTTTCGGTGTTATGCAACAGAAAGAAAACGATCATCATCATTGCTATCAGTTCCTTCATTTTCCTAACTCATATTGATTACTGACGCTATAAATAGAATCCAATTGCTTTATCATTTCACTTGATCAATTCCACACTTACTCCTCATACTCATTATCACTACTTCAAATCAATCTTTTGAGGTTTTTTCCTTGTAATGAGTTTCGTTAATCCATTGAACCAAGTATCTACTTTTTCTAATTAAAACTTTGAATTTATTAACTGGATGTATTGGAAGTTCATACAAATGATCAAAGAGAGGATGCTTATTGAAATGACAAAAAAATAAGGATGTGAAATTGATAAATGTGAATAAGCTAATAAATATTTAATTAATATAATATAACACCTGTACTTTGCGTATTAAGAATGAAAAAGCAAATGAAAAGCAATGAAGTTAAAATCGTGCTTTTTTTCTTTCTTTGTATTTTCATATTGGTCAAATAGTGTTATGGAATGTATCTTAGGAAGTCAGTTCACTCTAGATGAAAATATTTCCGCACATTTTCCTAGAATCCCTTTCAATTTTAAACATCGTCTTTTAGCACTAAAGGAATGAACGTCCCATATATTTTGAAGAAAAAAGTACCACAATCTTAATCTTACCGCTGAATAATTATAAAACCAAATGTTCAACCTGTTATTTAAACTCCAAATAGTCGTTGCTGTTTGACAAAGGCTTTGAAACCCCACTCTAAATCTTAGTAAGAGGTTTTTATTTCTTTCTTTCTTAATATTAATTACGGTAGTGTAAATTTAGGGAACGTTATTTATCCTATCCTAAAGCACTTCTTAGGAAGTATTTATCGATGATGAGGGATTAAAAACACTCATCTCTTCACGATCCGGAAATGAAGTTTTCTAAATTTCAGGCTCGAAATTGTCAGTTTTTAGCGGAAAATACTGTCAAATGTTTCCAATTGTATTATTTTCTGAAAGAAGCCTTTCCTGTGTTTTTAATTAAAGATACATAACGAGTATTTCGTCTTTTAGGTTAGTAATTGCTTAAATCTATAGTCTGACAAATCGTCGATTTTTCTTTAGTGTCCAACCTCGGTTGGTTCAATAACAAGTTATAATGAATGGCTGGAAAGCCTAGAGGGGCATCAATGCAATATATATATATCGTGGAAGCGAAATGATTTTTGAGTAAGATAACAGCCTAAAGACTTAGCTGAAGCTCTTCGTTTTGTAGCGCAAGCTAGCAGGAATCAACGCTTCTATTTCATTCGTTACTACCACCTCAATGTGAACAAGGTTAGTACATACTAAATTTGTTATGTTCTGAAGGAATTGCTTACTATCTTATTCATATTCATCTATCTCGGGCGTGAAGACGTAATAGCATTCTTTATGTTATGCAGGGGAGAGATACTTTACACTACTAAAGGGGAAAAAAAAAAAAAAAAAGAAAATTTAAAAAAGAACGTTAATATTGGTTTTAGGTACTTTTACGATGTATGAAGTAAAGGCGAAAATTTTAAGACAAAAATATCAAGAAATAAGAATAAAAAGCAAGTAGGCCGAAAAAAAAAAAGGAATGTTTTCATTATGGCTAGAGTATTGGAGTTGAACTTAAAGTTAACTTAATGCAGTAAATATCCTCAAATAATAAATTAAAACTGGTTTTATGTTGCATATGAAAATCATTCCATATATTGATATGACATTTGATATTGGTGACAATAACACAATTCAGTTCTGGTGCGCATGCTCACTGATGACCGAAAACAAGATGGCGGACCGTGTAAAACGTTTTTCTCGTCCACCAAAACGATTCATTGAGGAATGTAGTCGTAAAAAAGAACCAGGAATAAAGCGAAAGCAAAAAAACGACAAAAGTCTTTACGATGTTGAGATTGTTGAAGTCGATAGGGAAAGAAAGAAGTTGAAAATCCATTTTGTTGGATATAGCGACAAGTTTGACGAATGGCGAGACTATGACAACGAAGGCGAATACTTTCCATTTATTCGCTTGGAGAAAGCTTATATTCCAGGCCAGCAGTCACTAGAAGACCGAAAGTTTGTTTTTCATGAACAGCTTTATCGCTCAATTAAAAGAGCTTTGTGGTCAGGCCGACGGGACGACCCTTCGACGAGAATAGAAATAAATGTTGAACAGGATGTCTTTTACTCCGGACTTGGAAAGATCACAAACAGTATTCTTCATAGGGGAAAGGACATTTATAAATTGGAAGACAACCGGTCTTTGGACGCTATACTAGGGACAAGGTGGGATGAGAGGATTCTTAATTGCATTGGAGATTATGCTTTTGTAGAAAAACAAACTGTACGGTACTGGATCACTAAGAAGAACCCAATTCAAGAGTTTAAGTACATTGGTGGTAAATATGTTAAATCAGAAATCGAGGATTCATTTATGCTTGTATTTACGTTTGTACGAGGTGATGGAAATAGGAAGCAATATCTTAAAAACGATACATAAACATTTACCTTCAGATACTCAATGGATTTAATGGATTCCTTTTCAAGAATTATAAAGACAACATTTTGTTAATAGCCATGGTTATATCAAAATATCAATGATAAACATTATTGCAATTTTGTTTGTTTGTTTTGTGCATGTTTCCTAAATGCTAAACCACATACTGTAAAAAAACTGCTTTATGGCTAAATTCATAATTGCTGAAAACTCACAACTGAAAACTTGTTAATAGCCATGGTTATATTAAATATCAATGATAAACAGTATTGCAATTTTGTTTGCTCGTTTTGTGCATGTTTCCTAAATGCTAAACCACATACTGTAAAAAACTGCTTTATGTCTAAATTCATAATTACTGAAAACTCACAAAGTGCAGCTTGGCACCCCACTTATTATTCACTTTATCAAGATGACCACAGCAAACTTCAAATGCACACCTTTTGCATTTTTTGGTGCATGTCTTAATGTTGTGACCTTGTTCCAGACAGTTTGAGCAAGTCAAAGAATTTTTTTCTCGCTGGTAACCTTCTGCCTCAAGGTGCTGCACTCTTTGTTTTTTCCAGAAGAGTTGTCTCAAAGCAGATACCCCTCGGTGGTTGGATGATCTGAAATAATTTTTAGATGCCGTATCATTATATTTTTCCATCCCTTGTTGATTGAAATGTGCAATATTTTTGTATAGCTTCAACAATTCAGGAACATGACAGTAAAGAGTGTGCATATATGGTGTAATATCTTTACCCTGATAAAGATTAAGAAATTGTTGAAACCAGGATTTTATTTTATCTTTCAGCTTGACTGTTGATTCTTCATTATCATAGTCCAGTTTTAAATCTCCAATAATGTCCAAAAAATCACCCCAAAGTTTCTTCAAATTATCTGTGTATTCATATGTTGGAAGCAGAGTATTGAAGTCAATGTGCTGAAAAACAGTTAGTTTTTCTGGTCCAGTTAGATCCCTATAATCAAGTTTTTTAGTATTTGGCTCTACCTTCCATTCAAATGTTATTCCAATGTTCTTTAAAAATGCCTCATACCCTGCCATGTGTTTGTATTTTTCCCTTTTAAAACCATTTGGAAAAGTTTTAACATTTTCAATTGCATCCTTCCTCCTCAATTCTCTAATCAGAAGCTCAATGAGGTTGTCTGATATTCTTAAAAACAAGTGCAAAGTATCAATGATAACATGGTCTAGTGGAATAAAATTGAAGAGGGGGTTTTGATTTGCAATTAAACCGTTTGGATCTTGAATGTTCAGTTATTTCATCATGTGTCCTTGCTCCAAACTTCTTATCAGTTAAGGACCAGGTTTGGTTATATCACATCTAGATTCTCTGGGACACTTGCAATAAATGCATGCATAATCCTGGTTTGCTGGGCCTAATCCACAGACACATGCTAAGAATTTCCAATCACCTCCTAGGAAGTATTCAATTTTAAACTTTTGTCCTTCAACATCAATTTCATCAAAGTTTTCCATTTCTGTTTTTAAGTGACTTAGACTTTCTGCAAGATTGTCATAGGTTTCTGTGGTTTTCATTACAGCCAATAAATAATTACCTTTATCACCACTCATGCAATATCCTTTCATTGAGTATAGTGTAAGTAAAATTAACTATTGTTAATCTACTTTTGTCTCACAATTTGACGTGCAGTTCCATTTGCACCACTCAACTTCCCTTGATTGTATTTCATTT
>NW_028292572.1:6834477-6841748 GCF_029948245.1 Actinia tenebrosa | reverse complement strand
CTTCTTTCTCTTCTATGCGAAGTCTCGCTCTTATTTTCTTGCTCTGCTGTTCTCTTCTGTTTCTTTCCTGCTTTTATCTTATCTTATGTTCTGTCTTTTATCTTCTCGATCTGTTCTAGTTCTGGTTCTTGTTCTTCTCTTTCGTCGTTATATCTCTTCTCTTCTTTCTTCCAAGGGGGGTCTTTCGTCTCTTAGATCGTAGATAGGGCTAGGCTTCCTCTCTTCTCTTGCCCTTTCCCTTTCCTTTCCGGGCTTTCCATTTCCTTTTTCTTCCTTTCACTCCCTTCTTTGTATTTTCACCTTTTAGACCTTCAAAAGGCCGTCTGTTCCACTTGGAAGCAACTACGCATGCGCAAATACTATACTCGTTAGACGCATTTGTTTCTGTTCGCGTCGCCAATAAAATACCGCAGATTAATTTAACATTGATTGAGTGCGAAAACAATTATATTTTTTTCTTTGTCTTGATTACTTCAAAAAACACCTAGGACCATTGAGTGCACCATTAGTACCAAGCTGTCCAACTCTCGCAACGACCAGGACGTAAAGGTAAGACAAACCCATCTTTATTCATTTTATTTAGATATTTTTAAAACCTTATTTAGATACTATAAAATGTAATACTGTAAATAATAATATAATAAAGTGAATCTATGTGGAGACTTGAATTCAGGGGGGGGGGGGGGGGGGGGGGGATTTTCTACTTTCAATATATCAAATTCATGGCAAAAAGTTTCGAATTCGTAGACAAATACCAGGTGTTCTATCGCATCAAGTTGTTTATTATATTTATCTTAGTTTGCGACAAACAGCATACTAAGGTTTAGGACTTTTTCGGCTAAGAATTGGGGCACTTCGTATCACTTCAAGAAAACAATTTAGCCCGGCCCATGGATTTCCTTAAACTCGTCAGATAGAATTATTGCCATTTATTTTCCAAGAATCTGAAGTTTCATGAAAATCCATCGATTCTTAAGCGAGCAGGAGTACAATATTGTGAAAAACCTGAGTTAGAAAATCGGCCCATAACGCCAAACGCGACTCAAAACTAAAATTTTGCCAAAATACACCGTTAACAGCCTAAACGTTTAAGCTTCTAGATATGCTAAATTCAGAAATGTTCGAGTATTTTCTTTGACACGATACGAGCGAGTTAAAAATGCTAAATTCAGAAATTTTTTTAGTATTAATTATTATTATTATTATTACTTTTTTTTTTTTTTTTTTTTTTTTTTTACGCGATACGAGCTGTTAACTTATTATATTAGCCTTAAGTTTTGGTATTTTGTGAAGTCCAATTTACCAGGCATGTTGTGAAAGTCAAATTTACTTATGTTTTGACTAATTTGCATACGGATTCAGAGCATGCGGAGACGTTTTTCACTCGTGTACCTGGAGTCACCTTACCAAGCACGAATTTTTTGTTTGGGAAACTACTATACTTGTGTTTTAATTTAAAAATATGAACAGTCAAACACTTTAGCGAGATTCTGTTGCATAACAATAGATATTTGAATTTTTATTTGAATTTGATATTTTGGCAATTATTGACAAGTAATGAAATAAATGCATCGTTTCCTAGCTTAGTTTAGTTTATGTTTATGCAATTTTTGAGTCTAGATAGCAGCTGTCTCTTTCGTTCTTTCTCTATTTCAATTTTCTTTCTGTATTTTCTTATTTCACTCGTTCTTTCTTCCTTCCCTCCTTTCTTGCTTTTTTGTTTTTGTTTTAGGACAAGTAACTAAAAAACCACGAAAAAATTAATGATGATTTTCGTTTGAGATCAGAAATAATTTGACTTGGCGCGGAAAGGGACGTGTAGATTATGAAGTTTGAAGAGACTTAGACCTAGGGCAAACGTCGAACTTTCCATCCACCAAATTCATTAAAAACAATGGATATCAGGTGATAATGAGGCGGCATTTTTTAATGTAATTAAGTTCGGTGCATGGAAAGTTCGACGTTTGCCCTAGGCCTAAATGCTTGAGTCAAACAGTACGAGTTTTTATCCACTTCGAATAAAACTCCCATTAGCTTACAACAATGTACAAAGTATAGGTTATCGCCGAATGATAGAGCATTAAAACAATACGAACTCCAACACACACTATTGCACTTTTAAAAAGAGGGTTTAAGGATTACTGAGCATAAAATATAAATTTCGATTTGTAGTTAAGAAAAAAAATCACATCGTAAGTCAAAAGTAACGAAAATAAAACGCGTTTGGTTAAATGATGAGTATTTTTTTGCATGTTTTTTTATTGAATATTTTATGATGGAAATTAGTAGGAAAAGCAATTTCAAGCTCGAGTTCATTTCTATTTTATAAAATGTGTCAAAGAAGAAGAGGACGAAAAAAGGGGTAAAGAAAAGGAGCACGAGAGAGAGAGACCGGAAGCAAAGTGAGAGAAAGAAAGATAGAAAGAAATAAAGAAGAAGGAAGGAAGAAAGGGAGAAGAGAAAGAAAGAAAGGAAGGAAGAAGGAAAGAACGAACGAACGAACGAATGAACGAACGAACGAACGAACGAAAGAACGAAAGAACGAACAAAAGAAAGAAAGAAAGAAAGAGAGAAAGAACGAACGAACCGAAACGAGCGGACGAACGATGCGAAAGAAGAAAAGAAAGAAAGAAATAAAGAACGAACGAACGAAAGAAAGAAATAAAGAAAGAAAGAAAAAAAGAAAGAAAGAACGAACGAACGAAAGAAAGAGAGAAAAAAAGAAAGAAAGACTGAAAGAAAGAAAGAAAGGAAGAAAGAAAGAAAGAAAGAACGAGAAAACGAAGAAAGATAAAGAAAATAGGTTTCAAACTTCGTAGACAATGAAAGAATCCTCACAAATTTAATTTTCTTCCACTTTAAACTCACTTTCAATCCCAAAGATTATGGATTGTCTATCGATTCAGTATGAGTCAAGACAAGAAGACGCTCACTAATCCATTCTCAAAGTAATCTTAATTGATAAAGAAATACCAAACAAAAGCACTTCCGAGAAAATATATTCTGGTACATTAAGATGAATGCTTTCTTGTTCTAGTCCATAAAATAAATAAGATAAGCAATAACTAATATTGCGGAAGGATGTATTGATTGAATAGGGTTGCTGTTCATTTGCAAGGTGTTTCTTAAGCAAAATTTGGTGCTTATTCGCGTTGCACAACTTTGTTACATAACCAAAGAATTGAATGAAAGAGAATGAGAGGGAGAGGGAAAAGAGGTCAAGAAAAAGAAAATAAAAACCATAAGCCAAAACTAATCAACGAATTGTCATGAATAACTTTGCATAAAATTGCTAACGACCTACCAACCAACCAACCCACCAACCCTCCAACCCACCAACCAACGTATGTATATTTGGGCAAAATTAATGTAAATAATTGCAATCACCCCTTAACATAACGTCTTATGACTCGAAAACCAACTTGGTGACTCCTATATAAGATCTTTAAATAGATGGATTTTTTAAAATAATCGTATATATTTAAATGCTTTCTGTCCGGTACTACCTCAATAAGCATTTGAAGCTCTCTCATACTGCATAGTAAAGTATTTAGGACGGTGTGTGAATTAACGATATCATTATAACAGCACGATATAGTCATAACTACTTTTAAGGTGTGACGCTCAAAATTTAACAACCAAATAAATTAATGACAATGATGCTACTTTTAAAGAGCTTGAAAAGAAATTCAATAAACAAGCCAAATAATTATGTAATGATGACCATTTGTTAATAGCCTTTTCTCTCAACACGCTTTAAAGATTTGAAACGATCCAAACGGGCAAACAAACCAGTAAACCATAGCAAGGATGTTTATTATAAAGTGTACTCAAATTATGTTTTAAAAGGAAGTTTTTCATCTAAAACTAATCTTAATCATAAGGAATAGACAAGACTTGAAATTTGCCATTTTCGGTTATAGAAATGTTTTTCTTCGATTAGATTATAGAATAATATGAACTACTAATTCAATATCGTCTCAATTATGGGTTTTGTCTTTCTAATGTTATGATTAAGTGTCTTCCTGTATATTTTGCTTGAGGATATCCGTCCAGGAAACGTAAATTGACGAAGCAATTTTGAAAAAATATTATTTTAGTTGATCGAATGAAATCACCTTTCTAATTTCACTATTTTTTTGTATTTCCTTCTAAGAAAAGCGACAAACTTCCATACTTAAAATTGATGTAGAAAAAAATCATATTTTTTTGAAGTGATTTTAAATTTGATTCTAAAAATTAACTTTCTACACTAACAGCAAATTTTATTGAAAAAAAAACCTTATCAAAGTTAGTGTGGATTTTTTTCCCAAAGTGGAAAATCTTATGATTCAAAGTCACCACCTGCGTAGGAAGCATTAGCCAATCAAAGCACATTATGTTCAGTATTTAATGGATGGATTCGCCACTGCATAGGATAGAAAACGACATTACAGTTCATGGTCTTGTAACTGTTACACGAGCTCAAGAATTCAGTGGATCATATTTTGAAAGTGAAGCCTAGCTCTAGTATAGGTTCGTAAGGCCATACTAGATAATTCCCTTTTTTTAAATCTAACCGAATTAACGAATTTCTAGTGCTATAAATTACTCAAGGAAGAATAACGAAAACAAACGTTTTTTTGATACGAAAGAGGTCGCACCATACATTGGTTCAGCATTATCTAGGGAGATTAGATCGCAAAGTAATTAGCTTCAATCCTTCGTGAAATCAGTTCAATTCCATGCAGACTTAAATTTTTAACGTAAATTTTACCCTTCTGGTTTGTGAGCCAAATTTAAACCAATTCTAACTGTTATTTCGATATAACGTTCTTTGCATAATGTCAAAAATTATAGTTATGCTTGAATTCAAGCTTTTCTTTAGTTTAAACTTAAGTTTTAGTGCCTAGCAATCTAGAATCCAATCTATACCTCGACTTGGCCATTTTCGATGTCTCTTTCGGAGTTTGTCGGGTTTTTTTGAATTAGAGTCTTCGTGTATTTGAAGTCCTCTTTATCCGTTATTAGTTAGATTTGTCTCAAATGAACGCTTTCTTTGAAAGTTTGAGTTTTAGAACAATAGTCGCCTTCACAGTTCCCTGCGCCATCTTGAAAGGTAGCCGTGCCTTTGCATGCAATGATAGGGACCTGTGAATAATTGTACAAGGTGTTAAAAAGAGGTCTCTATCATTGTAAGCTCACCGTTCGTTTCGCTTCGATGCAAAGGCACGGCTACCTTTCAAGATGTCGCAGGGAACTGTGAAGGGGACTATTATCCTTCTTTTCTTGAGCACTCCTTTGGGCTCATTTTTCCTTGTTATATATGAACTCTTTTTAGAGCATTTTCACAGGAAACTTTTTAAGCCTTTGTCATTAATCTATATCTACCTGCCTTCAGGGAAGAGTAAACACTGCCCTCCAAGGCTTATCCATGTGATAAATCTTTAATTGCCATTCCAAAGACGTAGAGGGAAAAAACTTGGCCAAGTTGGCACTGCATTGTTTAACTGTTTAAAAAAACATATTTCCAAGATGGCGTCTTTTGGCGTCAAAAGAGACCGTAAATGACGATAACAAAATATAGAATTCCAAATCCTACTTGTCATAATACTACTCATTCCTCATTGTTCTAGATATCTTATTTCCTGGCATACAATGCATTTACTACTGGTGCTGTGTCTGGTACTTTCGGTGCTCTGCCAGCCGTCCTTGACCCAGCCAAATGTTACTAAGAAGATCCTTACATTTGGAGGAATATTTGATATTCAAACTAAAATCAAGGCGGATAATTCCTCCAACATGATCCCTGCTGTAAGAATGGCTATGAAACACGTGAATGCAAACCCTGATGTTCTTAGGGACTATCATATAGAACTGGACATTAAAGATGTTAAGGTAAGGTGTTTGACCTCACCTCACCTCACCTCACCTCACCTCACCTCACCTCACCTCACCTCGCCTCACCTCACCTCACCTCACCTCACCTCACCTCACCTCGCCTCGCCTCACCTCGCCTCGCCTCGCCTCACCTCACCTCACCTCACCTCACCTCACCTCGCCTCGCCTCACCTCACCTCACCTCACCTCACCTCACCTCACCTCCCCTCACCTCACCTCACCTCGCCTCACCTCACCTCACCTCACCTCACCTCACACCACAACTCACACCACAACTCACACCACTCTCCCACACTACATCATACTATACTAAACCAACTAAACCCCACCTCAACTTCAACTCACATCACTACACCTTGCTTCTTGCTACACGATGCACTACGTTCTTCTTAATTCAACAGTGTTCAGACGCCTATTCCATCAAAGCTCTGGTTGAATACATAAAGGAAGAAAAACGTAAGATCATTATCATTGGACCAGCCTGCTCTGAGTCAGCAGAACCCTTTGCTAAAGCTGTCCATTTCTATAACTTGATTCAGGTAAGCAGATCTAGTTATATCAAGGAGAAAAATATTTGCATAAATCAGAACAAACTTTTTTCTTACTGTTTCATTTTTTTCGCCAATCCTCTCTCCTTCTCCTTCTCCTTCTCCTTCTCCTTCTCCTTCTCCTTCTCCTTCTCCTTCTCCTTCTCCTTCTCCTTCTCCTTCTCCTTCACATTCCCCTTCTCCTTCTCATTCCCCTTCACATTCCCCTTCTCCTTCTCCTTCTCCTTCCCCTTCTCCCTCACAGCCTTCGCCAGTTCAATTCAGCAACCAATCCCAAAGCGTATCAGTGCATGTCGTTTTATACTATTCTGTTTTCAAAGATATCGATGGCCAATGCCAATCCAAGTCTGGGATGCAAAAAGGTCTACAAGACATTTGTGCGAACAGTTCCACCTGAACATTACCAAAACATGGGCAGAGTAGAAATGGTGAAATATTTCGACTGGAAGAACGTCGCTGTACTTCAGGAGTCCCTCGACACATACCTGGGATTGTCTAATGACTTGGTTAAAAGACTAAAGAAAGCCAATGTCAGTATTGTTTCGCATGAGACGTTTAGTGACGATCCTACGAACGCCTTGGAGAATATTAAGGTAAGCTTCACTCCGCTCTACTGGGCTGCCTGAAACCAGTTGAAAAGTTGCCTTTCTATCTAGCATGTATATTGCATGTGACCGGCTGTGCGTACTAAGTATCGCTTCTCATCGTCGTCTGGAACTTTGTTGAAGGGATCTTTTTTTTCTCTCCTAGGCTAAGGATGGTCGCGTCATGTTTGGTTCATTCAGAGAAGCTACCGCACGTCAGGTCATTTGTCAGGTATGAATTACTGGTAAATGTTACAAA